>NW_019719370.1:3584-16285 GCF_002891405.2 Cryptotermes secundus | reverse complement strand
CGTTTTCATTGTTGGGTTCACAAAATTTCCCTCCGGTTCCGATCCTAAACCACTTGAATCCAGGCCAGAACACACACCACGTTCCTCCATGATCTCAGTACGCACAGGCCTCTAAACTGATCTCTCTCTTCAGGTCCCTCGGATTAAAATGTGTACACGAGCCTATCTTACTTCAAGGATTTCAAAGATTTAAAGAATCGCTGACAACAGGCCGCAGAGGCCCACAGGGTCTTGAGACGTCGAGGCTTCCACATTTTCTAGACAGTCGGCACACAGATGGCGGTAAGGACGTCAGCCTTACACGCCGCTAGCCCTTTACTTCCAGGAAGATCCTGGTACTCATTTCTGTTAGAGGCTGAGATGAACCCAAGGCCATAGTGCGACTGGAAGGATTACGTCAATGAAAAATGCAATGACCCCAACGGGAATCAAACCCACGATCTTCCGGAGTGTAGCAAAGAGCCTCAACTAACTACGCTAGTTTCACTTCAAAGATAAGAAAGTGTTCTGCCTGTGATTCTGTATAGTTTCGGAAAAACTTGCTTGAGAAAAGCACGTATATTGAAAACATTTTAAAACGTACTTGTATGAAAATTATTTGAAAGAAATACATATTATGTGCATGGAATCAGAAGACGTGTTATCACAAAAAAAAATTAGTATGGGATTAAGAAATTTATACTTTCCTATAAAAAGATTTTGAGTCCTCACATAGGTGGTTATGAACAGTTTCATCTTCTGAGATGCGAAAATACCGCCGTGTAATTCGTTGAAAATCAAGAAATTTCGTAGGAACAAGTTCTTGGCTTATTCTTTGCCCCTGAATGTGGGGGCGACAAGTTCCTCTAAAACGTCCGTTGATTTTCAATGGAATACACGGCCTTATATCCTAGAAGTGAAAAAATCTTCAAGTTCTTAAAAAACCATAAAAACCCAACTGGCTTCATGTTGAACAAATTAAATACATTGTAAGTAAGGTCCATGCTACGTATGTTGAACTGTACAAAGCCTCGAATGTAGCGGATTCCATGAGCGCTGCAAGCATGCAACATTCCGTGTATTAAAACCAGAGGTCCACTGATGTACCGATAGCGACGCTCATTTTGTCGTCACGACGTTATAAAAATGAACATCGCGAACCCCGTCATGTGGCCACTCCCACGTTCTTACAACAGCAAGCTGTGTGATTGTGTCCCAGACTGGTTACAGAATGCTCCTGCCCACTCGATTACATCTGAGTGACAGCCTGACAATGGCTCCGTCTCCACACTCAGTAACCGGCTGTTAGCACGCGAAAACTGCATTAAAATTCAACCGCTGCACCAATTACACTCAATTCAACTGTGCTTTTCTCTCTACGGAACGATTAAACACTGAACATTACTGTCTTCAAGGACGCTTCGCCGTGTGGTCTGATAAACATCTGGACGACAAGAAATCATCCGAGAACAAAGGCAACCTTTACTGTCAGCCAAGTGAGACCTCAAACTCTGACTTCATATAGCTGAGCCCTTGTGAAGGGACCAGGTGTGCAGCTATTCAAGAAATTCCCAACATTTTCTGGAACTCAGGAGGAAATTAAGAGGAGACTAAATTCAGGTAATGCTTGCTCCAATTCTGCTCAGAATTTTTTGTCTTCTCATCTTCTGTCTAAAAGCGTAAAAAATAGAATACACAAAACTATAATTTTGCCTGTGATTGTGTATGGGTGTGAAACCTGGTCTGTCATTAAAGGAGGAACACAGACTGAGGGTGTTTGAGAACAGGGTGTTGAGGAGAATATTTGGAGCGAAGAGAGATGAAGTGACAGGAGGTTGGAGAAAACTGCATAATGAGGAGCTTCATAATTTGTACTCCCGTCAAGTATAATTAGAATAAGTCAATGAAGATGAGATGGGAAGGATATGTAGCACGAATGGGGCGAAAAGGAATGTATTGTTACGCGTTGGGTGTTCGTAACGCGACAAATAACTTCACGCCGTCTTGGACGTAGCGAATTTATTGAACACTCGCTCTTGCACTTACACAATTTACAGTGCGCCAATTTCTGCCATCTGCGGTATCACAGTTACTTCTGCTGTAGTCACTGCCATTCACTGCCATTCACTTGATACAACTTAACAACTCGTGGCTGCTGGACTTCAACTCATACTGAATACTCCTACTCTCTGAAGGCTGGAAACCGACTGCTAATGGTCAACTAACTCCGGCGAAAGCTAGACTGCAGCTGCACTCAGCAACTGCTAGACTTCCACTGCCCCTCCTTAGTCAGAGCCAGAGTCAGAGTTACTTTACGACTAGCGGTTTACCGCCAATCAGTTCGTCTTCGCGTCAGGCCCCTTGAGGCCCAGGACCAGAGATTTTTTTTTTTCCCAAATGAACTCTTGCGGTAATATTCTCAGGCGGACAGCAAGAAACGTACATCGCTTCCCTGTTGCGTAATTGCCGTGTTTACCGATTGCCTAGCAATAGTCGCTGAACGGACTTGCCTGTTGCGTGACGTCACAGCCCAGCGGGGAGGGGTGTTTACCGAGCGTTGCGTAGTGATGGAAGAAGTGGGGGTATGTGACGTCACTTGTGGAATCGCAGAGTTCACGTGACCCTTACTTCCTGTTGCGCCATCCACGTTACAGTACGTAGGATATTGGTGGGAAAGCCAGAAAGAAAGAGACTACTAGGCAAACCAAGAGGTATGTGGGTGGACAATATTAAAATGGATCTCAGAGGGATAGGATGGAGAGGTATGGACTGGACTGATCTGGCTCAGGATAGACACCAGTGGTGGGCTCTTGTGAATACGGTAATTAACCTTCGGGGTTCCATAAAATGTTGGAAAGTTCTTGAGTAGCTGCGCAATTCGAGGCTTCTCGAGAAGGGCTCAGCTGCATGAAGTTAGTTAGTCTGTTTCATTTCCTTCTTTAAAAATGAGTTATTGTGAAACGCGTTTTAATGGACCTGCCTGTCTGGGTGGTGAAAGAAGTAAACCAGTTACATGAATGATAAAATAAAAATGGGCAATAATGTATAAATAATTTGGTTACTTATATATAAAATGTAACTATAAATCTTTCAAATACATAATTACAACAAAGAACTTGAATTCTCTATTTGAAAGCCATTAATCTTAAAAATTCTGTAGTCCCAACACAGCAGTGCATTTACTGAGCTGGGCTGCACTCATTTCTTTATCAGGCCTATATACATTTCAGAGGCTGATGGCGATTTTTAAGAATTAGTTTCTCGCCGTCAGGCTTTAACCGGCAGTTCATCATGTAACCGCATTTTGTGCAGGTCCTAGTTCAACGCAGCTTACTGATACTGGCGGGTCACATGCGACATTTCGTAATGACGCATGCGCCGTGCTGGTCAATACACTATTATAACTAGTGTACGTTCACAAATCACGGAGAGCCCAATATTTCTACCATTCTGCGCTCATAAATAACATCAAACGCCAGATTTTGGAAAGGAAAACTAGCTACATTCAGGAAGTAACCTAATCTTAATAATGGGTGCAAAATATACAGTACAATACCATAAATATTTTACAGTACTGAAACAAACCAAATATAATAACCGGTATAATCTCTCTCCATCTCAATACTTTCTCATGTACGCGGTACGAGGAAATGTTGCGATTGCGAAGAAACGATTCGATCTCGAGATTTCGACAGAATTACATGTTTCCAGTCTCTGGATATAAACAAGAAGTTGTGGAAAGAACTACATTCCTTTGATAAGACGCGGGACGTATAGGAAACGAAGCGTCCAACAATTCTTCTATTGTTGTGTATTTGTTGCAGCAGGAACGTGTTTATCAAGCCGATTCTTGCAACGACAGTGGTGGGATACACATACAGAAATATAGCTTCTGGCTCCATTACTTCAGCTTTCAGGCGCCTGGGGGGGTATACTCAGACACACAGACAGCAACGTGATCTCACAGGCATCCTTTCATTTTTTCGAAATAGGAATGTATGCTAGAAAATATTTCTTGGAAGACTGTTTACATCACAGTTCAGTGTCTGCTGAATATGAACGTTATGGCTCCAAAGAAGCCCCAAAATACAGAATTGCAATTTCCGCGAAAATGGCTCCGTGATTTGAACAAAGTTTCAGTCAACAATGTTAAACGTATCGGTTAATAAAACTGTATAGATAGTGACATCTTCAGGAAAATGTATGAGGGAAGTATGCGCAATGCTACTGCGCCGATTTTGTGATCTGTGTGGCGAACTGTAATGAACATGCAAATGAAATACCTGACAACAAATTATGTTAGAACGACTACAGTGAAACCGAATAACATTAAACAAAATAAAAAAAAAAATATTTTATATTAAGGCAGTAGAGAAGAGTAATAAGAAATATGAGAATAAGCATTTACACATTTAACTGGACTTAAAAGAAGAGTTCATTACCAATCTCTGTAACAGCGGGAATGTTTTATACATGGCACATTCGAACGCTGACTGGGGCACATGCGATGACTGGTGATTTCCAGTTTGTCCTATGCAGTACAGAAGCCATGGAAACTAAGCCAGAAATATGATTCCCTTTAAGTTAAAGGATCGATTTAAATTCTCGGGAGGAGTAGAATATTCGTAGTATCTAAACTCGCGGTTTCGTTCAGTTTCCATGCTTTAATTGCTGACATACCAACAATATTCTTTAAGTAAACAAGGGATGACAGTAAGCTATCCCTATAATACAGTGCGTTCAGTTATGGAGGAAACTTCGCAACACCGCTGATCCGGCCCAACATTCCTCACAGATTGCTGCTGTAGCTGCTGATACCAGAATGAGTCATTAGCGCTGATAAACGCGCGCCGTTACAGTTACAGCAGCAATCTGTGAGGAATATTGGGCTCGGTCAACGGTGTTGCGAAGTTTCATCCTTGATTGAACACTCTGTATCACAAGCCTGACTAAACGGTTCATTAGGTACCATACCATCCACTTTTATCTCTCTAAGATCGATTTTAATATTGTCTACCCACCTACGTCTTGCTCTTCCTGGTGTTCTCTTTCCTTCTGGCTTTCCCACTAATACCCTATATGCATTGCTCTTCGCCCCTAATGCTGCTACATGCCCTGCCCATGTCATACTCCTTGACTTGATCATTCTAATTATACTTGGAGAAGAGTACAAGTTATGAAGCTCCTCATTATGCAGTTTTCTCCAATTTCCTGTCACTTCACCTCTCTTCGGTCCAAATATTCTCCTCAACACCTTGTTTCCAAATACTCTCTGTCTATGTTCCTCCCTTAACGTCAGTGCAAAGTTTCACACGCACACAGAATCACAGGCAAAACTATAGTTTTATATATTCTATTTTTTATGTTTTTTGGACAGCAGACGAGAAGACAAAACTCGAAGTGTTGGCTAGCAATTATAAATTCGGTCACTGGATATGTCTGTCAGAGTTTGAAAGTTTGCGCAGAAAGCTCTAACAAATGTACTGCCTGAGACGGGCTTTACTCTTGGCTTGAGAACATAACTTTAATTTGCATGTAACAATCTCTGCTTTTGTCTGCAGGGGCACGCCGAGTGCACTGAAGAACTTCACCTCGTACATTCACCCTTATTACGTCTTTGTTACGAAGAAGCGGTTTCAAGAACCACATTAATATTCTATTTTATTTTTCGGCGAATGGATCCCAAATTATGATAATGAAGTGTTGAATGAAACATGAGTGTGTCCTGAACCCATCTTCCAGAAAGGTTTGCAACTTAATACAGTTACGAGAGAGCCCTACATTTCGGAGGAACATACAGCCTCCATCTTCATGGCCCAGAACTACGACCAGGAAGATGGAGGCGATATTCCTCTCCGAAATGTCGCACTCTCTCCGAACTACATGGCTTTACAACCGATTCTCGTTCTATTTTCGGGCATTCTCTCAAGTGTGCGGTAAAAATACGATCCACGTATTAAGTAAATACATACTATACACGCAGACCTATACAGACAATGCATTACGGCCCTTGAGTCGATTCTGCCTCTAACAGCAATGAGTACCAGGAAACCTTCGAAACCTTAGCACCGACCTAAGAGAACGTAAGCCTCCAAAATATCACACAATATTAATGTTTGTATTTTATTGTTGTGTTTTGTAAAATGTATTGACTTGCATGTGTTCTTTCTACAGAAATAGTATGCAGTGCGACTGCGCACAATTTACATCCTCCCTCGTTTGCAATGCCACAATACAGTCAGGCATTTTAAGATTTCTGGCACATAACTCTGTGTAGTCCGTTAAAAGCGAACAGAAATTTTGATGCAATATGTCACCTCCCTCTTTGATTTATGCTTGTTTCTTGCTTGGCTTACTCTTCAACCCTGAAGATGAATGAGTCATATTCCTCCGAAACGCCTATTACCTTCGGAATGAGTACAAGGCGCTATATCCCAGAAGACAGAAGAGCTCTCTGTCGCTCCTACTTCTGTTGCGGTTTTCTTGGCGACAAGCCCCTTGAGGCTAACGACCAGTAATTTTATTCCAACTAAACACTTGCTTTCATAGTCCTTCAGTAACATCCTCTCTGACGACAGGATGAATCTGTCCTTTAAAACTGCTACTGGTCCTCGCCAGCGCAGTCATTCTCAGGTAAAAGCCATATTTTACTGGCTCAGATTCGAGACACCGCAACCCGGATGGTGAAGTCCCCGTATATATGTCCCCTAAATAAAAGGTGGCCCGGTTATACCCGAGGCACTGAATTCCCTTTTCGTCGCCTCCTACGACCGGCAGAGCTACGGTGGAGGTATTCGAATCCGCATCCAAATTGGCCTGAGATCCTCGTTATATAGCGTCGGGGCGGACCCACAAGTAGTGCCGTTTCCATCGTTATTCCAATAATACTTCGACTGTTGCATTTTCGGTGCGGCGGGAACGTGTTTGGTGAGTCGTTGCCTAGCAATGAACGTCTACTGTGACTCTGATATTCCGGCTTTCAGGGGTCATGTCACAATTATTTAAAGGAGAACGTGAACAATGTCATGCAGTGATTCAAAACAACGACAGTGTGGCACAGGTCAGAGCACACACCTAAGTCAAGACGTGGTTTAACGACAGCCTTTAACCGACTATAACTCCATAACGTTCAGCCCTTCTTGAGAAGCCGACAGTTGTACAGCTACTTAAGAATTTCCCAAAGTTATATGCAAACCGAAGGTTCATTGCCATGCTCACTGGTCCCTGAGTCAGATGAATCCAGTTCACAGCACCCCATCTTCTCTAAGATTTATTTTAATATTATCCACCCACCCAGTTCTCGGTCTTCCACCTACGTTTTGGTCTCTTTCCTTCAGGATTCCCACCAATATCCTACATGCATTCCTCTTCTCCCCCATTCCCGCTACATGCCCTGCCCACCTCATCCCCATTGGCACTCATTAGCAGAAGAAACTGTGAAATATAAACGTATTGGATCTGAGGCTCTCACAGCAGCGACTGTGAAGAGTATAATGTTGTGACGCCGTATATTTCGGTAAAATTCCACAGCTGTTTCGGGGGGTAGGTCTTTCTAATTTCCGCCTGTTTTTTGGTTTGTAACTTCGCTTAAAGTTCGACCCTGAATTTGGAGGGTATTTGCCACACAGTGAACTTTATCGAATTCCACGGCGTTAGAACCCAAAGACAGTACTCTTACACTCAAAAAGACTTCACAATTTCCGGTTCATGCCTCGAGAATACAAAAGGCACATTACACACTCCTAACTCAGCTTAACAAGGCACATAATATAACAGGGAATTCTGGAGTTAAGTGCTTCAGACTTTCTACGAATTTGAAAACAGTGCGATATAGAGTATACTGCTCCGTGACTAATAATAACGGGTTCTGGTTTGGATGACTGAATTCACTGACACCTTATTTTATATCTCTTAATCAGAATCAATTATAGCGCTATCGCTAATCTACCCACTTCACAAATCATTGGGCCCCGCCCCATTCTCGTTCTCAGTTGTACTCCGTTGTACTCCAACTGCCTGCCTCGGAAATCCTTCTGTGCCCTCTTACAATTCTTCGTCACTGACGCCACAAGAAACACTTTTCTTCTATTGTCCTAGAATGCGTGTTTATTGGCCCGTTACCTAGCAATGGATGTCCTATTGTTGAGAGCGGAACTCCGCGACTGTCTACTGAGCCGTTGCCTAGAAACTGTCATATGCGTCACAATATCAATGAAGTCTCGTTTTATGCGCAAAGTCTGAAATAGTGCGATTCACAAAAAATAACGTACGTGTTTCAGAACTAGCGGGCCTTGTCTTAAACTATGCGAGGTCTTCAAGAAAGCATGTTTCACACAAATTGCGACCGCACTGTACATGATTGTTCCCCCCAACAGAATCAAGAAATCTTCTCTTTCCCATCGGGTCCTGACCACTTCTGGGGTTGATTTGACCTCATATAAAATATTTATACAGACTCTTTGCCTCGAGTGTGCAACTGCCCACTGACCTAGAGCCGAACAGAGAATGAGTGGATGTTCCACTACATTGTGCCATACATATTCGTGGTGCGATTTATCTTCTCCATAATGATGAATGAATGAACTTCACGCGCACTAAGGCCACCAGTTCTGAATGGCATATTTTCTGCTCCTGACAAATGAGAGAAGAGGGTTTCTTACCATTCCAATGCACAACAAAGGCTAGACTGACTGAGACACAAGTTATATAAATCTAATCAATGTATAACATGAGAAACGGGTGCGAAAAACGAACTGCAACCGCTGTAGCGCATCGTTCGTGCTGTATATGTTGCAGTATTTATGTTGCGACTGTACAGCTCAAGTTACCTCTTCCTTGGTGCAATCAGTACACTGAATCAATACTCTTGCCACAAGGGATGGATCTCATTTCAACATCGACAACTGTGATCGTCTCATATTATTTGATACTTTCCGATAATAATCCGGAGATGGGACCTCAGTTGTTTGATCGGAAACGGCGCCATGTTTATTTGCGGGAAGCATCTCCCAAAGTGTGGCAAATACGTGTAACTACCGAATTGTGATATGAAGTTACAGTCCAACTACGTGAACCCAAATCCTCACATGTACAATTTCTTGAAAACTTCGTCAGATTAAAGAAGAAAATATAAATGGCAGAATAAAGAAAAAAAATCAAGTATTTTCATTTTACTGATTGTTTATCTTCATTTATCTGCAGCCTGTTCAACGATGCCGTCAGTAACACCGACTCTACAGTATCGAATGACTGGAGGAGCCTCTATGGAAGCATGTGAATGTGTCTTCGTTTTAAGTTACTAACCCGGAAGATTTTTGAGGAACTGAGGAAAACCAAGAAGTATCTCAGACAAGATAAGCTGTGTCCCAAGCGAGATTTGTACCGAGCACTTTCCGAATATGACAAATGTCACTGTTTGAGTCAGCTATCTCGGTATATTTTATTGCGTTTATATCGTCACGTGATTGAGAGACTTTAGACGGGGTTTGGATCGGTAATTGCATATACTGAACACTTATAGACACAACTTGTAACTACAAGTAACTATAGCGCTACTTCTAATTCACACACTCTGCACCCCACTACAGCAAGGATCGAGTCTCCTCACTCTGCTGTATGTCCTATGGTTGTCGCCTGGTAACGGCTTCCAATACCGCAGAATCCTTAGCTTCCTTGTTCAGGCCCTCATTGTCTGGCGACTCGCATAGCTAACTCAATTATAGACCTATCCTACTCATAACACCTCGGCACGAACCGAACAGAAAAACCTCTCTCAACAGTTCTTTTGTTGTTGCGTGACGTATCGCAAGGAGAGCGTAGAGAACACCGCCTCAAAGTAACTCTATTGGTGAGAGTCAGGAAATCTCTTGTGGCCACTACCTAGCAATGGCCTTTGTTTACAGAGCCATTACTTAGCAACTGGTCCGAATGCTACAGAATTGTCTCGGGTACTATGTACTTCCTCCAGCATCTCTTACGTACACTGCAAAGGAACTGGTTATGTGTTGTTCTGTGTGAGAACACAACCCACAAATTCAAACTCATATGCGTACCGTGAGGAATTATATATTTAACAACAGTAGCAACAACAAACTACAGTCAAAAGTTTTAACGCCTGGTTCCTCGAAACAGGTAGTGATGGACTTTTAAAATGAATAACTTTTAATACATTTTATAGAACACTGTCTTGCACGTGAGACTGTGTAAGCTACTCGACACTAAGTGAAAAGAGCAATAGTATGCTACAATATAATATTATCTTAAACAATTAAATGAACAAAACTCGTCCAACCGCTTAAGCGCTAGCGAGATGTGCATCATTCCACGTGTGCGTAGGTATACACGCACACACGCACCACAATTCTTCGTACTGCAGGGTACCAAAACATGTAAATTCGTCAAAATCCCGAGATCCATGTTTCCACAATTTCCATCATTTCTCATATTTAACCACATACAGGAGACTGTAAAAGCATCATACACGTGAGTTAAACGTGGGCGAAATGGAATTCACGCTGCTCTATTTTACAAGCTTCCTCTATGCAATTCTTCTCTCCTCTCGACGATAATTCTCATGCATATTTCCCCATAATTCTGCGGAATGGGGTGCAGTCGGCCCCGCTTGCCAGGCTCATTGTCTTCACTGCCCCTGCTTTCAGCATAGGCAGCCAGTAAATCTGAGCTGTGTATCTGGTTGCCTTACCCTCCACGATTACAATACGCAAGCGGGATTGGGTTATTTATACAGGAAACCTTAACTGAAATGTTGGTGGACGGAGTAGTGACTAATGAAGTTAGGAACCTGATCACTTCTATAAGAACGAATCCACAGCTTATGAATAGAATAGATGAAGAATGATATATATATATATCTGCATACGAAGTATTTTCATTATTGTTCTGTTGTGTTAGAAACAAAGTTCGCACGAAACAAACACGACAAAGCAAGGTCGATTAGTAATAAACAGCTGAAACAACAAAGCAATATCTCCAGAGAAGATGGTCTGTGCATTTTAGATTAGATTCGGTACGTGGTTTATTCAAAGACGCGCCTCTGTATAGACTATACACCGATAAATAATAGAATGACTGTTTAAATGATTAACCAACAATAAGTTCTGGGAAGAACTAATCGCCTATTTTCCTTTCATACGACATGGACCGCGTAGAAAATGGCGCTTTCTACTATTCTTCGCTGTCACATAGAAGTGCTCACGGAGCCGTTGCCTAAAAACGACAGGATGCACAGACAGGACCATACTCTCCTTTGATACGACGCGGACAGTGTATAAAACGATGCCTCAAACAAATCTTCTATTACTGCATGTATATACGTCGCCGCGGTAACGTTTTTATGGAACCTTTCTCTAGCAAACCCAGGGGGATACACAGACAGACGCAGACTGATGGCCCAGGTACCATGATACACATATCAAGTTTCATAAACACTGGTTCAGTCAGACATTCAAACCCTGATGTGAGGGGATTCACAGACACAGAAAGCCTGGAGATCTCATAGGTCTATTTTTATTTTAAAAAATGGAAGGAAGGAGCTGTAACATAATCAAGGTTCTTACCCAGTATCTGTCTGGAGGGTCTGGGGAAAACGGCGAAAATCCTGAGTCAGGATAGCAAATGTGACGACCGACATTCGAGTTGAACACGCTGGAATACCAGCTTGAAGTTTTACCTCCAGTCTGTGCTGCTGCGGTAAATAAACTAATATTATTACTACAATCAAATCACTAACGAGGGGACGTTTGCACGCACCAGGAGACGAGAACTGCATACAAACATTTCGGCCAGAATGTCTGAAAGGAAAAGATCCGGAAATAGATGGGAGGACAATTTTAAAAATAGGTGGACGGACAGTGCATATACGTACTTTCTCATCTACGCTTGGTGGATCATAGTCCCTGAGAGTGGACTGTTGTTATATTTCGGTAAATATGGGAACCGAAATTTTACTTGGGACTACAAACGTTACAAATTTGCGAAATTACACCAAAATCGTTTGATCCATTTCTAACAAAAATGGTATATCGTGATTGAGCCCAAGCCAGGGACCCGTCGTTCAAATTCCATTATGTTTAAAAATTATTTGTCTACAAAATATTATTTGGATAAATTATAATTTTTTCATTGGCTCTACAGCCCCCTTGAGTCCTGGCCTTTGATTTTCAGTTTCATGATCATTTCACAGACGGTATGACTCCTTGAGCGTGTGATCAGATCGTCGCAAGGCCTCTACACTAAACATATGATAACATAAACACATACCAAAGAACCATGCTTTGTGTGTTGGGATTCGAGCCCACGATCCCGGCTACCGAGCAAGCGAAGACAGTAAATGCCTTAGACCGCAAGGCTACCGTGATCAGTTCCATTATAACTACGGATTATTAAAATTTAATGAAAAGCGGTGAATCAGCTTTGGAGAAAATTGACATTTCGCGTTTGGGACGCAGGAAGGCACTGTTACTTTCCTGAGAATACGGCCTAGGCACATTTTTTGGCACACGGTATCCTCAAGTCAATCAAATTTTCACATCCGCTTTGAACAGAATCGCAAATTTTGTGTTCTGCGGCTCCGCTTTCTGGAGGTGTACTGTTCATATTCACTAGGCACTGGCCTACGACGGATGAACTCATAAATACTCAATGTGAACAAAGGTTGTCCAACCGTCAGGCGCTAACGAGACGCACGTACGCAAATACATACA
>NW_019719370.1:0-3428 GCF_002891405.2 Cryptotermes secundus | reverse complement strand
TAATGTTGTTACGTGCATGGAGTGACTATAGATGGATTTTAGATTTGGTAATCGGATTTAATGGAATCTTTGATTCATCGCGTGACTACACTTTACAGTTCACTGTTACACATTACTGTCCACAGTCACGTCTTCACTGCCGTTCACCAGTCGTTGTCTGGTAACGGTTTCCAAAAGCGGACGTTTCCTTTCCTCCGGGTTTTCTAACTGTCCCCGGCCTCAGATACCAGCTTCTAACAGCAAGAGCTCACAAAGACTGAAACTCGCAGTTCTCTAACTCACTCACCAACCAAATCTTCACTGACTCTAGCTTCTAACATGTCTTGCTTATATCTCGGCACGGACCGCGTAGAAAACATTGCTTCCAATTACTGTTGTAACCTCCTGTTGCCGTGGAAACATCATTGCTTGCGAAGCCGTTACTTAGCAACGGCTGTTGTATAGTCGCTACTTTCTCAGTCGTTGCCTATCAACAGATCAACATGCCATAATATGCAGGGCGAATAACCATTATTCACCACATCAGTGCGACAAATGCTGCTGCCTGTAGCTGCTGATAAGCTAACTTAATTTTTTTTTAATGTAGATAATAATTCAAAATAATAATGTAGGAAATGTTTCACACAAATCCCGCGCCGTATTTTCCTACCCCTGATATCGGATGCTCTCATGCAATTTCTCTTTGGCTAATTATATATTCCCATTATTTCCAGAGTTGCTGATTTCGCTCTCCTCAGGGCAGACTGCACACTTTCGTCGTAACCCGTATCCTGTCAGTTCATGCCACGTGCCCTTATCGCACTGTCCAACGCCTCCTGTTCCCGGTACAGGCACCGGCAGAAGTTCCACCCCTTATTCCATTTCTGTCCTACCAGATATAAACAATAAAATTTACTACTTCAGAATTTAGGTTCCCACAGCGGTGACTAAAAAAAGTTATCTTCTGACTATTTATGGTCATATAGTTCGGAGACAGCCTGACGTTTCGGAAAAGCATTCTGCCTCAATATTCAGGGTCCAACAGAAATCCATGCAAGAAATCAGGAACAAGCTTGCCACCCGCTTCTGCTGTTTTGAAGACTGCCTTACTCTTCCAGGGCACGCCGAAATGCACTACAAAACTCCCTGCAAATTCCCCAACACCCTTTTGTTAATAAGAGTTCTCAAGAGAGATTAAGCTGTTACTCCTACGGTAATTGAATCTTAATTTTAACCCTGAAGATGGAGGAAATATTCTGCTCCAAATCTTCAGCAACTCTTCGAACTTCACGGCATCACAAAACCCAGTAACAGTAATCTTTAATTAATTTTACCTGCATCATATAATTTCTGTGAAAACAGTAGTAGTAAACATTTTACTGACCTCTGGCATTTGTCTAGTTATTCGGACAAATATCGAGCCAATTGTGGCAATACATGTAATCCAAAATGTAAAAAGTAAATGAAAGTAGCCTTGGCAGCGTCCCGTAAACTCAAATTATATCAAATATATATTGGACTGCGCCCTATGTTCGGAGCAGAGCCAGGAGAGCGCAGACGGTATAACGACTGGATACTGGATGGAAGATTGTTTACTTTTTTATCCTACGTATTCTTAAGATTTCGAGTCCCGATGGAGTCAAGAATTTGAATTCTCTATGTCGTTCACATCGACTCTGGGGCTCACCCAACCTCATATCCAGTGGGTACCGAGGGTTCTTTCCCCGGGGTAAAGCGGCTGGGGAGTGAAACTGACCACGCACCTCCATCTAGTGACGAGGTCAAGAAAACGTTGGTCTATACATCAACTTCCCCTAAGTCTTCATGGCGCAGTGCTTAACTAGTTACGTACAGGAACAATTTTNCTAACAAAGGCTAATCCTCTGCCTCCGGGCTCAAGTCATCTATCCACAGACTCCTCTACTAGTTCTCAACTATCTCAACATAACAAAGTACTAATGGTTCAAGATTCTATTTTAAAAAATTCATCCTACACTATTTTAAAGACGGCGTCTTTATCCTAATTAAAATATGAAGGAGAAAGTAAATAGGTCAAAAGTGGATATGAAACGTAAAACATTTTATATTGGAACCCGAAAAAAAATATTTCTTGACATATCCTCCACCAACACCGATACATTTGCCCCATCGCTTAACCACTGGTTCGAAACCCGCAGCAAAAAGCATTTTGTTTGTCTGTTTTGTCAGCCAGTTCCGCAACTGGTCGGGCATCATCTGCGACTTTCGAACGTCCTTGAGAAAAATTTTCGACCCAGTTGTGAACCGCTTTAGGCGACAAACACTTCCAATATAACATCCAAGTACACTTATTTCATTTCTTCTGTTGATTCTTCAAACCTAAATTTGTTTCGTTCATAAAAGATAACTTTCAGGGGGTGCACCATTACAATATCAAAGGGAACTTCATATAATTCACGCACACGCATAGGCCAATATATGAAACAAGGGCTTTAAAATATGAGTTATAAATATCATACAAAAATTAAAACTAGCGTTATATTAATATGCACTGAAATGGGCAATATTTAATGCAATTTTGTCCAGTATCGTGTGTCATGTCTCATACTCATTTTCAGGTGTCGATAAGGTGAAGCTCTGTGGTTTCGACGTGGTTTTTGGCAGGTATAGTAGGTTCAATATGAATTAATATGGCCGAAAATCCTACTTGCGCGGCAATGCTTGCTGGAGGTCTCCCACATTGAATTTTGATACGGCCATCAAACGTTTATGGGGCACACGACTAGGTCCATTTGTTGCCTTATTCGAGTAAACTTCCTAACGGATCGGTACAGCTGAAAATTTTATTATCCGATAACATTTGTTGGGCGTTTCCCGTATTGAGTTTCGACAATATATGTGAATGGGTTTACCGATACATGGTAAAGTACTTTAATGGTATCACACAAAACTACGCTTTATTACCCATCACGACGACCGAATCACAAGTTCCCAAGCACTACTAGCTGGATGTCTCCCATATCGAATTTGAACGAATTTGTGAAACGGTTCATGGGACACACAAGAATTACATTTACGGGCCTATGTAAACCAGGCTTTACTGCAAATCAATGGGGTTGAAATTTGAGATTTTTCAACATTTCGTGGAAATGCCCCATATCAAATTTTACTAAAATCTGTGGGAAAGTTTCAGCGTTGATATCACACCACGGATAAGTGACCTCCAAATAAAGCGATCTTTTACTTCGTAAAGAACGCCCAACAGCCTTTACGCTTCCGATCTACGTATGGTGCCAATGCCTGACTCACACCACTAAATAAAACCCATTTATAGTTCCGCAAGAATTTCACTGTTCGAAAAAAACTAGTCTTCATTTTAAGTGAGCTTGTCACGTTCTCGCAAACTGCATTTAAATCGGGGACTAACGGCTGTTTACTGGTTGTGATTGCATTATCTGCTGCTAATTCTT
>NW_019719369.1:277698-293372 GCF_002891405.2 Cryptotermes secundus | reverse complement strand
TAAGATGTGAGTAGTTGTCTTGCTTTACAATTAAAAGAAGACAAGGGTGTCAGTAAGTGTTCTGGTTTTTAGATGCTTATTTTAGATATACACAATATTTATATTACTACTAGCTGTACCCGGCCACGTGTTGCTGTGGCAGATCGAGTGAATTAAGAAATTCTGTTAGATAATTAACTGCTTCATCTGCTTCTACAACAGTGTCGACGGACTTGTATGTGACTGCCTCCAGTGAATGTTAGACTGAATGATATTGTTAAGTTCGTAGACGTCTTTGTTCTTGGCCGCAAGAATAGCTCATTCACTCAGCCAATCGTGAGTCTTATAATTGTTTTGAATATTGGGAAATACTTTTTCAACCAATTATTCGTTTGACGTCACTAAATTGCAGATGTTATGAGGCAACGAAATTCGTCCTGAGGTCAGATCAACCGGCACCTTTCCGTTCCCAATTTCCAGCAATTGATGTGAGAATATCTCAGCTGATCGATCGTCTTGGAGCTGGACATGCATATTTGTAGTTAATTTTAACGTCTTTACGTGTCGCCACAGAGTAGAGTATTTCAGGCAAACATTTATTTCGTCCGCTGGTGTCAATCGAGGAATTACAGGTAATGTTTGCCTGAAATCTCCTGCAAGCAATATTAATGCGTTCCCAAATAGTCTGATGTTTCCACGCACATCTTGCAATGATCGATGAGGAGCCTCGAGCGATTATTTGTGCGCCATTGTGCAATCATCCCAAACAATAAGTTTGCATTTCTGCAATACCCTTCCCATGCCTGATCCTTTGGAAATGTTGCACATGGGAGTTTCAACGAATTACATGTTCAATGGCAATTTCAAAGCGGAATGAGCAGTTCTTCCACCCGGTAGCAATGTCGCAGCTATTCCAGACGACGCAAGAGCTAAGGCTATGTCATTTTGGGATCAAATTGCTGCCAGAATCAATCTAATTAGGAACGTTTTACCAGTTCCTCATGGCACATCTAAGAAGAAGAATCCTGCAACCCAGTTATTGACAGTTTGCATTATTTGATTGTATATGCCTTTTTTGCTCAAGAGTTAGCTTAGGAATATTTCATTGCACATACGACAAAAGATCACCCATGTTGTAATTTTGTTCATGACGCAATTCTACATTGAACGAAGTAGCAGCAGATCGATTCATGATGGCATTCCCAAGTGACTGAGAACTTTGCTCGAATTTCTAAGCACAAATCTTCAATCATTATCAACGCTTCGTTACAGATTTCTGCTGTGAAATCCATCTTCATATTGGAATTTTCCTTGCGTATTCAACGGAAAATATCTTCAGCCATGTGCTGCTTTGCTGATTCCGCGACTCCTACGCAACGACCCATTGTTATTGCGTTGTCTCTGTGGGAATGCTCCATGTATTCATCATAACCATGGAGATTCGATACAGTATCGCTATTGTTACTTCCTATGCAACGGTCTGTTCTAGCGTTTCCATAGGGGTGACTCTTCTGAATTCCAAATTCCAATTCCGGTTTTCAAAAGAAGCATGTTTTTACCTGTCACAGGTGTGACATGTATATAATAGGTATATAAAAACACGTGCGCATTTGAATGCAATGTTGTGTCAAAATTTCGAAGCAATCGGTGAAAAACTTTCAGAGATTTTTGAGGGGTAACAAACGAACATTTACATTTTTATTTATATAGATATACTAATCTTTATTTCAATTTATTATATAATTAATGTATGTTACACAAAACTCATTGATGACATTGTGTTTTAACTATTGAATTTTTAATTAATAGACTTGTATAAAACTGTACAAATTGTATAAGGTTTGCCATTACTTTTACTACTAAAAGTAACTTATTTATTATATTGTATATGTTTATATCAGTTGGACCGATTATGTGAGAAATGAAGAAGTGTTATTTAGAGTCAGTGAGCAGAGGAATATCCTACACGAAATAAGAAAATGGAAGGCTAATTGGATTGGTCACATATTACGCGGTAACTGCCTTCTAAAAGAAGTTACTGAAGGAAAGATAGAGGAGCGGATAGAATTGACCAGAAGATGAGGAAGAAGACGTAACAAGATGCTGAACGACCTTGGGGACAGAAGAGGATATTTTCATTTGAAGGAGAAAGCTCTAGTGGAGGAACTATTTTGGAAGAGACTGTGGACCTGTCATCTTGACAGATTACTGATGAATGAATGAATATGTTTATCAGTATTTTATATAAATGTGCATGCTATTGGATGACAACTGTAATCCTTAGTTGTGGCTGTAACTAGGATGATCTTCACATCCGCATGAGAATGTACTCTCGACGGGATTCATGGAAGGTGAATAAATGAAATGAAATGAAATGAAATGGTCAACTCACTTATAGCTCAACTGAACTGTCAACCCTCAACTGACTGTATTGCCCCAATTGTCTTCCTTATAACCACTTTGCACAGACCAAACAGAAAAAGCTGTTTCCAACATTAACCCTATTGTTGTATGGGGCACATGGTAGTGTAGTTGGTTGAGGAACCAAACAGGAAGGTCATGGGTTTGAAACCTGATGTGGTCACTGGAATTTTCTATTGACCTAACCTTCCCAGGTGCATTATGGCCCTGGGGTCAACTAGCCTCTAACAGAAGTGGGTACCAGTAATCTTCCTGGGGGGTAAAGGACATTTAACACATAAGGCTGACAACCTCACCACCATCTGTAGCTGACTGTCTAGAAAATATAGGAGCTTTGATGTCTCACAACCCTATGGGCCTTCACAGCCCATTATGGGGGTAGTTTTACCGTTTTTTTTTGTTGTAGACGCATGTTTACAGATGCTTCTTATAAACAGGTTGCATAAAGCAATTGTTTTATTGTTCTGTGGGTGTATATTGCAGGAGTTACCTAGCAACAGCCACTGCTTACAGAGTCACTGCTTAGCAACAAGTATGTACACCATAATACTATAAAGGTCTCTGCTCTTGCCAATAGCTTCCGAAGATTGGGCAGATCAGTGTCCTTGGCAGGATTTGGTAGTTCGGTGATGACTAGGGACCAGATTTTTATGCCCAAATAATCCCTCAAGTATGTAAGCATTTACACATGAAAAACTTCCAAAATATGCATATAAAAATGTTCAAACTAAATATTAAAATTGATTTTACATTATTTTAAGACCAAAGACATTTAAGGTAAATTTATGTAATCACTGAATGATTCACTTGCAATGTAAAGTTATACTTAAAAACAAATCATGCAACAAAGCCAACATCTGTTCATAAAATAAAAGTAGAACGTAAAGCTATCCCTGTAACAGGCCGTGAAGGCCCATAGGGTTGTGAGACGTTGAGGGTCCCACATTATCGAGACAATCGGCTCAAAGATGGTGGTAAGGTTGTCAGTCTTATGCGCCGGCCGCACTTTACTCCCCAGGAAAATTATTTAATTAATTCCTGGTACTCATTTCTGTTAGAGGCTGAGTCGACCCCAGGGTCATAGTGTGGCTGGAAGGATTAGGTCAAATGAAAAAAATCCAATGACCTCATCAGGACTTGAATCCACGACCTTCCGGCTTGTAGCATTTATTTTAATTCGCTTAGTGTGGGTTGCAGTCCAACTGGGTCCACTCGGAACGGCAGCCACTGATTGGCCTATTGTACCTGCCCCGGGTGATTATGATGATGATGGAGAATTTGGTGGAATGAAGATTGACAGGGCAAACCGAAATACTCAGAGAAAACCCACCCCAGTGCCACTTTGCCCACCACAAATCCCACTTGACCACAAATTTGTTCATAACCTGGCTTTTTTTAAAGAATACTGTGTGCTTTTTCATTTCCTACTTCACCAACTCCTCCAGGAACCGAATTCAATTTGGAAGCAGTGGTTCTGAATACATTTAATGACTGATTAAAAATAGTATTGCTATTGATTGCTTTCAGTGAGGAAATGGTGGATGGAAAATGAGACAAGCGGACATATGGGAAAGATAAGTTTCTAGTTCTATGATTTTTAGCACATCATGGGAGATTTGAAATGAAGATGCACACTTGGGATCAGATGTATGTATTCACAACATTCCTAACGGTTCCTAAATGTTCAGTATGACTCACTGCACACAGCCACGTAATCCAGGGCATTAAAATAACTTCTGGTGGAAGTGGAACATTCGGTGCTACTGCTTTAAAGGCTTCATTTCTATATGGTACTTTAACAAACATCAACTTGTCATCAAGCAGAAAATTTTGCACACATTTTTTCTGCAACACAGTGCAACCCATATATGTAAACCACTACAACTAGAACATCATGTTTGGTCAGTAACAATTGTGTTGACATCAGGCAAAATGAACTGCAGGTTGGCTGTTGAAACCCTTTTTACATCAGGATAATAAAGGTTAAACAAGAGTTCCAATGATTTAACATTCTACTTACAAGTAATCTGCAGGTTACCGTGCTCTGTGGTTACAGTGCTGCTTGTGTTCAGCTGTTTACCATCCTCTCTGGTCCACAAGACTGTGGGAATTGGCACTCCGACTGCCATACATGGAACAGTGCCATTTCCACTGATGTCAATTTGCACATCTGTTAAGAATGGGGTAGCATTTTAACATACAGTGTATATTCATATATATCTTAAGGTAAAAGGTGAAGTTATTACTTAATTACATAATTAAGCACTATGCCATGAAGTAATGTGAAAAAGTGAAAGCTGTCTTCCTTTCATGAACTCAGCACTAGGCGGTGAGCTGTTACTGTTGCACCCCAGTCGCTTTACCCCCAGGGAAAGAGGCCCTGGTACTGGAGGCTGGGTGGGCCCCAGAGCCAGTCTGGGCATTATGAAGCACAGAAAAATATCCTGCCCCTGGTCGGGAATTGAACCCAGTTGTCCAGTCTGTAGCACAGACACTATACTGACTGAGCTATCTCAGCTTCTCACATATATCTTAAGCTAAATTCAAATGTTTCTGACAATGGTATGTTTCAATAAACATGACTATTATTTAGATAGTGTCAATCGTGGACACAGGTAAAAGTCCAAGTGCTTAACGGACTAATAGAAGTTTCCTCCCCTAGGTTACTGCAATAGAGTAAAATCATTGTGAGTTTTTTTGGACACAGTGTTTCAAAAAATAAATTTCTTTTCATCATCAGGTGTAAGGAAATAGAATTTATACTTAGTTTCAATACCTGGATCAATGATGAAAGAAAGAAATCCAGCCTCCAAAGGACTGTGTTTAAACAACTGAGGGCAATGAATAATCTCCAAAATAAGTCACATTTTATTATATATACAGGATGTCCCAGGAGGAATGGACCAAACTTTGGGAGGGTGTTCCTTATGTTAAAGTATGTCGATATAACCCAAAACACCTATGTCCAAAGTTGAACAGTTACGGAGATAATGGCCCGAGAAAAGTGTGGTCTTCTAGCGGGTCCACGCACTGTACCTATCAGCTGAGAGGCCTTATCTATGTTTGTCCTTGAGTGCCGTGATTCACCCTAGCTGTACGTATGTAGTTGGCTTTATCAGAACGCGCAGTCAGCACGTTACATCAGCGCTTGCCATTCATGTGTCATGTATAGTGCTTGGAAACCCTAAGGACAATTATGACATGGCGAGCGAGTATTTTGTACTTCAATTTTATGGCTTCATGTCACTCACAAGTTAGTTTTATGTTACGTACATTATTAACATTACAGAATCCACATATTCCTGCCAGCTTTAATATGTATTTTGTAATCAACAAGTGTGCAACGGCGGTCAAAGCTTCACAATTCTCTGGCTATTATCTCTGTAACCGTTCAACTTTGGACATAGGTGTTTTGGGTTATATCGGCATACTTTAACATAAGGAACACCATCCCGAAGTTTGGTCCATTCCTCCTCGGACACCCTGTATATATATGGCGGCCCAGGTTTTTTCCTGGGGCAACTCTGATGTTTTTATGTCACATGTTACAGGTGGTAATGACGCCCTCCTCAGTGAGGTTGGCTGAACCACGGCTGTGTCTTGGTAGGGACGTATCATGGACCAGGGATGTGTTGGCACACAGCTTTGGGACACCTCCTTGTGGTCCCACCGGGCAACGACAGTCTTGGGGGTCTGGATCAGTATGACCTACCAGGGGCTGGCGGCTGAGTTCCCATAAAGGGCAATGGCATCATGACCAGAGCCTCCCACACAGCGGCATAATGACTCTTGGGTGTCACTACGGTGTACCCTGGATGAATGTGGAAGAGCACTCCTATGGGGTAGCTTTGGCTATTTGAGTTGTCTTCTTAGAGTACCAATAAGGTGCCGCAAGCCTTAGGGCTCAACACTCTAAAACGGTTTGACCAAACCCATGTGGAGGGGTGGGAATGGGGAAGCTTATAGGCCAACCCCAGGGGCGACTCTCTCATGCAGGTTACCCTGGTCGCAACCTCATGACCAACTGGTGTCGCACTCCCATTAATCATCTGGGATTTCCCTCTCCCCCCGAACAGGCACTCTTGGTCCTGGAGGCTTTTGAGGGTTGCACTTACTACAGGACCAAACCACCTAAGCCAAGGTGTGAGGCATTGTGCTGAGGACTGCATGGCACTGAGGTGGTAATTAGCCAGTGTCTTGAACAATCCCCTCGGGGCACCAGGCAGCACCCCATTGTATTTATGCCTTCCACCCATATGGGGTGCTGTGGGTGGCGACCTTTCAAGTACCCAACTCATGGGACCAAAATGAAAGGAACCAAAAAAAAAAAAAAAACGGTCATAAGGATTTTAAACTGAAGAGAGAACCCCCTCCAAGGGGATCCCTGTGANTGAAAGGAACCAAAAAAAAAAAAAAGAACTGGTCATAACGACCTCAAACTGAAGAGGGACCCCCCTCCAAGGGGGGTCCCTATGAGAAATGCTTCAGCAGGGGGCTGGAAGCTCTGGTGAACCACTAAGGGACCCAGATGCAGCCAGCAAACCTGCTGTTGAATTTTCAGCCAAAGGCAGGAACGAACCAGTGGTTCAGAACCTACCTGAGGCAAAACCAAAAACTCTACTGGGAGTCAGTAGTACCGACATATGACTACAGGGGGCTAGACCTCTAGCATACCTAGAGTAGGAGCAGGATTGGGATACATAGTCGCTGGAGTAGGTGGACTCCATCTAGTGAAAAGAGCCTTGTCTGGATGCACCAAATTGAAGTTGGAAAAGGCAAGAGCTGGGGAAAGCATAGCAGGAACTGGGGGCAGTCAGAAACCAGGAAATGCAGGCTCATCCATGCAGGGAGAAACCTCCACTGGTACCTTTAAGAGGCCAAGGTCGGAGGATAGTACCCCTACAGAAACAGCCATAACTCTGAAAAGGCCCAGGGACTCTAAGGGACCAGGGACTTACAAGGAGGCTCTGACCAACATAAAGGTAGCTATCTTCAAGGAAACTTATTCTGAGGACAAGCTTATCGAAGATGACCAGAATTTCATTCTGGAAGCACTGGGAGAGGTGTTACGTAGGACTTCAAAGGGAAAACTACTACACCTGAAATCCTACAGACTAGTGGGTGGTGCACTTATTTATGCATGTGCCGACCAACAATCTGGTCAATGGCTCACCAAAGCCATTGACAACCACAGCCTGGAATCAGGGGCCAGGCTGAAGGCTACTGATACCAGGAACCTGCCCAAGCCTGTTAACGTGGCTCTCCGGATTAGGGACAAAGTTGTCCAGAATCAGGAAGAGCTGCTGAAATGGATTGCAGACCTCAATCCAGGACTTCATACTGAGAACTGGACGGTACTCGATAGAAATCTTAGTTCCACACCTATGCCGCATATAGAGAGCCTGCATGGCATATGGTTTTATCTTTATGGCCTGAAGGCAAGTTAAGGTGACGTTTATCCCAAAGCCCAGGAAATTTGATTACACCGAGGCTAAGGCTTATTGTCCTATCAGTCTGTCATCTTTCCTTTTGAAAATGATGGAGAAAATAGTGGATAGGCATATCAGGAATGGGGTGTTGAGGACATATCCTCTACACCGAAACCAGCATGCCTACCAAACAGGTAAATCTACCAAAAGTGCAATACACAATGTGGTAACACGCATAGAAAGTGCGATTGAACACAAGGATATTGCCTTAGGAGCATTCCTTGGTATAGAGGGAGCTTTCGATAGAACCTCATTTGATATTGTGACGTGTTGCGCTATGGATAGCGCCCCTCCCTCCATGCCAGCCGTGATGTGCTGAGCGGAGCCAAAGTGAGCCGGGTCCCAGTACGCTGGTTGCTAAGCGAAGTGAGTAAACAGCGGTTGCTAAGCAAAGCGGGTAAACAGTGGTTGCGAGAGATGACGGTAATAACAGCAGTGCCCATTACGTAACAGGCAAACATGGTGTCAGACAACAGTGGTGCCTATTACGTAACTGTTTTCCCGTTGTCCGGCTGAGAGTTTATAAGAGACCTACACTGCCTATGGAGTCATTTAAGTGTATCAGTCACCGAAGTGAGTTCTCCAGCCAGCAGTGAATGAGTTAGTGTGTGATCAGGAGTGACACAGTTGGAGTATAGCAGCAGTCGCGGAAAGAAGAACCGGACGTGTGTGTGATTGTGAGTGTGTGATACAGGGACACTTACATAGCTCCCGTACTGTGAATACGTGTAGACTATTGAAGATAGAGTGAACAGATTATTGCAAATAGGGTTATAAAGTGTGAAACCCCGCAACAGTGCAAACAGATTATTGCGAACAGGGTTATAAATTGTGAAACCCCGCAACAGTGTTATAATCAATTGTAGTTACGACTTGTAGGTTGTTAAATAAACCAATTAACAATCGGAATGGCGTCTTCAGTAACAAAACACGTTACAATATAATGAAACAGGCCACTGGAAAGCATTGCACAGAGCCTGCAATATGCAGGTGGATCAGTGCTATGCTGGGAAGCAGAACCATAGCTGCCACACTATCAGGAGAGACCCTGGGGGCTTCCGCGTCTAGGGGGTGTCCGCAGGGGGCCGTGCTTTCGCCTCTGCTGTGGAGTCTGGTCACTGACGATCTCCTGTGGGGACTTAATGATGATGGGTATTATACAGTAGGATATGCTGATGACACAGCAATCCTCATAAATGGAAAATTCCTTTTGACAGTATCAGAGTGTCTTCAGATAGCTCTGTACACGATCCAACAATGGTGTGAAAGAACAAGCCTAATAAGATGGTAATTATACCATTTACCAGGAAGAGAAATATTAAGGGCCTTTAGGAACCGACCCTCTTCCATGAGACAATCCAGCTCTCCAGCGATGTCAAGTACCTTGGTCTAGTATTAGACAAGGGATTGACATGGAAAAAGCAGCTGGATAAGGTCATCAATAAAGCCTATAAGGCTTTTTGGACGTGCAGAAGCATGTTTGGTAAAACCTGGGGACTGCAGCCGCACGTTGTGCATTGGTGTAACTGTGGTTATAAGACCCATAGTTACATATGGCGCCACAGTATGGTGGTCCAGAGTTAAACTCAAGAGGAGCAGGGCAGAACTTAGCAAATTTCAAAGGTTGGCTTGCTTGGGTATCACAGGAGCAATTCAAACATCTCCAACAGCTGCACTGGAGACACTCCTTGGACTCCCCCCACTGCATATACAGTTGGAGGCAGAGGCCAGGGCAGGAATCTACCGTCTCCAGTGCAGTGATCATTGGAAACCTAATCCGATAGTTTCAGACATGCATACATAACTCAAGACATGAAAAAAAAACTCATATTACAAATGGGGTCTGACAAAATGATACTGAGACATGTATATGAAAAACCATTCACGGTCAGATTTCCTGACAGGAGTTAATGGGAAGACAGGTTTCGGCCCGATAGAAAAGGGGGACTGATCTGGTATACAGATTGTTCCAAGATAAATAAGGGCACTGGAGCTGGTTGTGTACTGCTATGGAATGAGGCGGAAACTTAGTTTCAGCCTTGGGCAGTACACGACAGTATTCCAGGCAGAAGTATATGCCATTAAGGCGCCCCATATACACACAGTTTGGCCTCTCCCTTCCCTTCCCCATACATGTGCAGATAAACCGGCAGGCTTCATGCCACAGTCACGGTCTTCCAGCCTCTATTGCTGAGTCACACACGTCACATGCTACGGTCCTGCAGGTAGAACTGACAGACTGATGGGTTTTCTACAGGCCAACAGTCCAAATGATTGGCCGGCTGGCCGCAGCACACACATCAGTTTTGCCTTTCAGCCTTCAACTGTGCAGGCTGAACGGGAGGCCAAACTGTGTGTGTATGGGGGCCCTAAGGCATGTATTATGGAGAATCTAGATAGGAACTACAGAAATAGGAACATCTACATTTTAACTCACAACCAAGTTGCACTTAAAGCGCTTGACAAACACCAGATCAACTCAAAATTGGTCTGGGATTGCCATCAAACCCTCACGAAACTGGCCAAACATAACAGGGTACAACTGATGTGGGTGCTAGGGCATGAAGGTATTGTTGGAAATGAAATAGCAGACCAATTGGTCAAGACTGGAGCTGAACATCCATTCATAGGACCTGAACCAGCCTGTGGCATCTCTATAGGAGTTGCCAGAAAGGAAATCAGGGTCTGGACAGATATGAATCGCAAGAAATACTGGGGGTCCTTGACTGGACTCAGGCAAGCAGAGGGACTCATACAAGGGCCCTCTACTGAAAGAGCGAAGGAACTGTTGAAATTAAACAGGAACCAGCTATGATGGGTGGTAGGACTACTTACAGGACACTGTCACCTCAAAGGACACCTGTTCAAATTGGGACTAAGTAACAGTCCAACTTGTGAGAGGTGCCGAGAAGAAAATAAAACAGCCACACATATCCTGTGTGAATGTGAGGCCTTAGTTTATTTAAGATTGTGCCACTTGGGTTAATATTTTATGGAACCAACTGACTATTTTGACATCTCCACGTATAAAATCCTAAGCTTCATTTGAAGCGCAGGATTGTTGAGGGGATAATCAGAAGGGGAGGCACAATAGATCACTGTGGTCACAGTGCAAGGGCCAAGAAGGCCCACCCCTTATACATTCATTCAATATATATATATATATATATAGTGGCATGTAGACCCGTTGCTGTGCAAGGATTGCGAGATAAACAAAATATACAACAGCTATTACTGAGTAATGGTTTTGCAAACAAATTCATGGCAACAATTGGATGCAAAAATAATGGGCTCTGCCAGCAGACATGAATATAAAAATGGTACAGCAACATAGGAACGGTGTTTTCTACATGGTCCATGCCAATATCTTATGAGTAGGAAAAGTGTGGCATTCAGTTCAGTTAGTGGAATGGAATGAGTTGGTTGGTTAGTAAGTTGAGAGTTGAGAATTGGAGCAAGGAGTTAAGTAAGGGACGGTTGCTAGCCACTAAGAACGTGAGTATGGAAGCAGAGGACATTGTTGGGACCCATCACAAGGCAACGACTGACAAAGACACAACAGACTGAGAAGACTTAGTCCATGCTGTAGTGAACTGCAGAGTGTGTCAATAGTGCTATAGTTACTTGTAGTTACGATCTGTAAGTGTTTAATAAATCAAATTACCACTCTGAACCCCAGCTAGAGTCACTCATACATGTGACAATATTTGCCTGCATAAGGCAGTACTTGTATAGCTTGACTACACTGAGCAGGGCTCTCCCTATGAATGTATATGGATCCAGGTAAGCGAGCCTAAACACGACCCTTTATGTTGTGAACAAGATGATCATATAATCACGATTCACTGAAGGTTTTAAAAGAAACTTTCATTCCATGAAAGACAAAAAGGTAAAGCTGTTTCTTTACTTAATTAATTAAACACTATACCATGAAGACATACTGGGGAGTGGAGGTATAGCTCCACCTTTCTTGACCTCAACACTAGGTAGAGGTGAATGGTCAACTTAATGTTCTCGCCACCTTATTCCTCAGGGAAATCGTCCCTGGTACCCACTGGATAGGAGACTGGGTGGGTCCCAGAGCCAGTCTGGAAGCTACAAGAGAAGCGAAAGATCTTGCCCCTGCCAGAATCAAACCCTGGCTGTCCAGCCTGTAGCCTGTAACTTTACCGATATAGCCATCCTGACTCCACTTTCATTCCACAGAAATATTAATTTCTGATGCTAAATAATTAGACAGTTAACCATTCAAAAAAAGATGTGGATCATTTACATGCCTCTTGGAAGGTGTACTATTTGTGGTGGCAGTCCTACTTGCAAAGAAATTACATCAATGTCCACTCCCAGCTCATTTTCAGCGATACATATATATTCTCCATTGTCAGTCACTTGCGTGTCACTGATCAGCAGTGTTCCATCTTCCTGCACCTGTAATTATTGGGAATAATAGAAAAAATTATTAAGGCCTGCTCTGCTTTGTAGGCAACATATTCAAAACTCTACAGTTCATCTGCAAGAAATTTCAGTGCATTAACACTTTAAAATAGGCCACAGCACATGTACAATTGTGCTTGTCTTGCCAGGAAACCAGTGGTCATATACGAGGGAGTACTCAAAAGAAACTGAACTTATTTTTTTTTAAACTTATTTATTCAAATTTTAAGCACAAACCTTCAATCCCCTTCAAAGTACTCTCCACTTACACTAATACACTTGTCTAGTCTTTTATTCCATTTTTCAAAACATTGTCTAAATTCATCTTTTGAGATGCTTGACAGCGCCTCTGTCGTTTTTTCCTTCACCTCAGCAACATCAGCAAAATGCTTTCCTTTCATGTCTCTTTTCATTCGAGGAAACAAAAAAAAGTTTTGATCATTTCGGGACTCTTCTTTCAAAGCACAGCATGCTCCCACGCGACCTTGTTTTTGTTCAGCAGTCAGCAGTTGTGGCACGAATTTTGCAGCCACCCTTTTCATTCCCAAATCTTCTGTCAAAATTTGCTGAACTGAGCTCCAAGTCACTCCCGACAGCTCCACAATTTCTTCAATGGTCCGTCATCGATCTTCCTTGATGATTTCACGAATTTTTTCAACACTTTCATGTGTTCGGGCCGTGGAAGGACGACCAGAATGAGGTTTGTCATCAATTGACATTTCACCATTTTTGAAATGGGAAAACCACTCAAACACTTGAGTTTTCCCCATAGCATCGTCCTTGTACGCCCTTTTTAACATTTCAAGAGTTTCTGTTCCACTTTTCCTGAGCAAAAAGCAGAATTTCACTGCCGCACGCTGTTCACGAAAATCAGCCATTGCAAAAACGACGATCACACAAAACAGTTGTCACTATAAACGCTGCCGAAACTAGTCCTTACCTTCTGAAGCAACGGTAGTCGGCTTATCGACTCAGGAATGTTAGCTTTATGCGCTCATAGCGGCAAAACGTGGTACTACAAAAGCTCTGCCCACAAAAAAATTAATTCGGTTTCTTTTGGGTACCCCATCGTACATACCATTATACTAAGAATATTTTGCCATAGGCTTCAATGATATACAGTCAGAGAATATTCCGTATTACTTATGTCATTGGTATCACTCTACATTGGAACATTACTACATTTAACTCTTTATTCTGTTCGTCAGTGTAACATTTTCCTTATACATGTGAAAATGTCACAGTTTTTATGCCAGAATTGATGAAATTATTGTGATGTGTATACTTATTGCTAGGCAAGGACTCAGTAAACACATTCCTGAGCGAGCAACAGGATGTCTATTGCTAGGCAACAGCATGGTAAGCAAGCCTCATCAACAACACAGGGTGTTTTCTGTGTTGTCCATAACAAGTGGTTATAAAAGAACACAGTCAGAAGACATGACCAAGTAGAGAACAGTAGTTGGAAATAGCCAGCCTGCCAGGATATGAGCTTGGGAGCAGAGAAATTGAACTGAGTTGAGTCTTCGGAATTTGGAGTTGCAGAATAATGGCAAGAAATTAATTAGGCTGTGAAAAGAAGACTTCATGTGTGAGCTGAAGTGACAGTGAGACTGTTCTAAATCCGTTGCCAGGATACAAGAGGTGAAGACTGAGAATCCTAGTGCATATGTAATGGTGAACTGGGAAGTGTGAAGAATAGTGATAGGGCTGCATTACCTATACTCACGAGTTGTGAATGTATAAGGTGCAATAAATCCTATCATCAAATCCCAAATCCTGTCTTATAAGTCACCCCAACACATGACATTATAATTTATTTCTCTATGCCACTTAAAATCCTCTGACACACAAAAAATTGACATTTAGGTGGCACTGGTTACAGAGTGTTAGCTTGATTCGTGTCTCACAAAGAGCAACATACATTTCTTTTCTCATTTGAGAGGCAGATGCTGCATCATCCTGCTGGGCCTGTACATTAACACATTTACTGACAATTCCATAAGTAAAAGGCACGCAGTAGCTTAGTCGGTTGAGGGGCTATGCCACAAGCCGGAAGGTAGCGGGTTCAAGTCCTGATGAAGTCACTGGATTTTTTTCAATTAACCTAATCTTTCCAGCCGCACTATGGCCCTGGGGTCGACTCAGCCTCTAACAGAAATGAGTACCAGGAATTAATTAAATAATTTTCCTTGGGAGTAAAGTGTGGCCAGCACATAAGGCTGACGACCTTACCACCATCTCTGAGCTGGTTGTCTAGATGTGGGATCCTCAACGTCTCACAACCCTACGGGCCTTCATGGCCTGGTACAGGGATAACTTTTCTTTACTTTTACTGACAATTCCATTACCTAATACACTGTGTTTACTGCCTGCCCCTGGAGAGTGGACAGGTTGATGGCTCAGTGTATATCAGTAGCATCCAAACTCTACACAGTGGCCTTGACTCAGCTTAATAAAGATGTTATCATCATTCCCCATCTTAACAAGTGTGCACTGAAAGAACAGATGTTCCAGTTTTCATTTTTAAAGTCAACACATTTTAGGTTTTCATTAAACACACACATAATTAAATAATCAATCTGTGGTATTTTAAGAATTATAATCAGTTCAATTTTAAATATAGCTTTCCCAGAATAATCTGTGTCTCACCTAACCAAATAGTACTGTCCCCTTCCCTTGGGGGTGTGCCCCACATAAAAAATGCAGAGAGAGACTTATGTGTGGTTTCTCAAAGCTCAAAAGAGTTACAATATACAGCAATTTTTTCTTGTTTTTCATTTTGTTTTCATTTCTTTTCAATTTCAAATGTATTACATTCAAAATTCAGTTTTATGGAAAAAAATGCCTTCCCAGCAGGTAAAACTGCAGTAAAGACAAAGTTGTTCCTATGCTCAACAAATTATGCACTATGCCATGAAGATATATGGGGGAGTGGTTGTATAGACCCACATTTTCTTGACTTCAGCACTAATTTAACCCTTTGACGTGGTCATTTAAATTCCGCGGCCGCGGCTCCTGCGGTAATATATTCAGCCGGCCATTTAAATTTTGCTCGAAAATTATTTATTCATCATTGTTCTTAAATTCTATGAGATAGGAACATGAAACTTTCACTAAAATGATCTTAAAAGGTGGTTTTATAACCTTACCTTATAATATGAACCCCCTTTATATCTTCAATGGAAGCAGGTTGTTTAGTATTTGAGCAGTGAATGGTACGCTTTGAAGGATGAAACTTTCACTAAAATGATCTTAAAAGATGGTTTTATAACCTTGCCTTATAATATGAGCACCCGGTATCTCGGCTATGTAAGCAGGTGACGCCTTGAAGCATTAGTCTAAACACAG
>NW_019719369.1:265642-277483 GCF_002891405.2 Cryptotermes secundus | reverse complement strand
TATCGTCTCAGGGGGTGACCACAGTGTTCTGCCTTAAATTGTGGCGTTTTTCTCAGAACTGGGCCTTTGTACTGTGCGAAATCAATGGATAATGCGAGAATAAATTACTGGACAACCCTATTCTAAGAATTTCAGTTGAGTGTGTCAATGTGGCCAGCTCAGGGTAATATGATATCATATACAACAGTAAACATCACGTCTCTTCTGTTTATATCTTCAAAGCAAAGAAAACACGCTTTCATAACAGTACAGCTAGAAACCGCTCGCCAGAACCACAGGAACTTTGCTGCAAGACAGGCATATGTAACGATGACTTGGCACAGATAAAGTCGTGTCTTATTTATACTCTGTTCTACTGACAACAGGCCAGCGAAAAATCTAACAATCTACAGCAAAACCATCAATTATTATGGGCGTTATAACATAGGTGTGCAGCTGAACGAAACATACACGTCGAACCCCCCCAGACGATTTAAATCCCTGACGAAACATACACGACGAACCACGGCAACGGGTTAAGGTGAGTGGTCAGCTTCATCCCTGGGGAAAGAGCCCCCTATACCCATTGTATAAGAGGCTGGGTGAACCCCAGAGCCGGTCTGGATGATGTAGAGAAGAGAAAATTCTTGACCTTACCAGGACTCAAACTCCGACCCATTTACCGTCCAGCCCATAGCCAGTCACTATACCAACTGCACTATTCCAGCTCTTAGGTAAAACTGCAGCATGGGGAGTAAATATGTTAATATACAGTATGCACCAAAAATATCAATACTGAAATTAAAAGATGTCCTGTTGATACCACTGTCTATTCATGTGGCCCCTTGCATGACAGAACCTTCCCAAATCCTGAAGAAATGGTCTGATCACCATGTCCCTGTAGCGTTCTTGGGTGATGGTAAGAGCATTGCCTTCCTCATCCTCAATGAAATAGGGGCCTAATATACCATGTGCTGAGATGGCACACCATATTGTCACACGTGTACTATGTAGCGGTTTCTGGACAATAACATCTGGCCACTCAAAACCAAGGAAGCGAGTTGTCTGGTGACCACTTCTGTATGAGTGGAAATAATACTCAACTATGAATACTTTTTCCTCCGTAGAGGGACCCATTTCCAACAACTGCACAACATAACTTCCTTTTCACTACTGGGAACACGTGCAGCTGGAGCTATTCTCCATCGACAAATGCACATGCGCATTCAAGATGTGCGAGTTTCAGTACTGCATATTTTGGGGCATACTGTACCTTTAGTCTATGTACTTTATGAAGTTCTCAGGTTCTACTAAAGGGAGCTTCCATCTTACCTGCAAACAGGTACACATGGCAGCTTCAGCATTTTGGGACAGAAGTTAATACAATTATGTCACAACAAGCAGGCTGGAGTCAGACTGAGATATGCATGCTGTCTACAGACAGCTGGCAGAACTGTTCACTTATCTGTAAACTAGCTGCTGTGTTGGATCTCAGGAGAGAGTGTGTTGCATAGAGGTTTCAGAGGGAGGAAAATGGAGCAGACAAATATCAAATATAGGATTTGAGGTTCTCACAGCAGTGGCTATAAAGAGTTCTATCTACTAGGGTATAATGCTGTGTAGTTCACTGAAAGTCAACTGACATTTTTGAGTAAAATATTGACTCCATCTTCAGGGTCAAAGAATAAGCCAAACAAGACACCAGTGTAAATACATGTGGAAAGTAGAGCGGGTTTCTTATTCTTTGACTCTTAAGATAGAAGCGACATGTTCCTCCAAAACCTCAACTGACTTTCAACAGACTACATGGTGTTATATCCCAGAAGACAGAACTCTTCAAATATCAGATTGGTCCAGCAACTGGGCATGTCAGTGATGAGAAATTTGCTCATGTTTCAAACAGTGTATATGTATGGCAGCTGAGGTATCTGAGCGGTACCAGAGCTTCAGGGATGGCTGTGACTCATTAAAAAACAATGTGTACAGTGAACAGCCTGCAGCATCAAGGAACATTGTATGGCACATGCAGATGTTTGTGTGCTTTTGATTGTCATCAGACAACAGAGATAATTGCAGAAAACTTGTTAATTTTAGTTGTTGGTTGTCACAGGACCCTCAGATAAACATAAAGAACAACATGTCTGCCAACATATAGTAAACGTAATGTAAATTTGTCCCTGTGTTTAATAAATTAAGCACTACACCAAGAAGACATTTGGCAAAGAGGAGGAATAGCTCCACCATTCTTGAGTTCGGCACTAGATGGAAGTGAGTGGTCAGCTCCACACCTCAGCGGCTCTACCATGGGGAAAACGCCCCCAGTAACCATTGTAAAGGGGATAGGGCGGTCCTCAGAGCTGGTCTCGATGCTGTGGAGTAGAGAAAAATTTCTTGCATGTGCTGAGAATTGAAACCCGGACATCCAGCCCATCTCTATAGCAACTGAGCTATCTCAGCCCTTCTGCCAACATGTAGCATAAAAAATTATGATGCAGAAGCAATGCAATGACCACTTGAAGATCAATAATAAGCTCATAAAAACAAAGTCTGGATTTTCTCCAAAAGATTACTGCAAGTGACAAAACCTAGCATTTCCTGTACTGTCAACAACATTATTGATGATCTTCTGTGTGGAACTCACTGTCATTGCCGAGAGCCATAATAACTGGCAGAACAACTTGAAAGGAAAGGTAATATTAGAAGTCTTCCATAAGCGGCAGGTCATCATGTGCCATACGTTTACTTTAAGGGTATTAGAGCTGATCACAGTGGCTGTGGGGCCTAAGGCATGAAATATCTTCACCTGCTCAAATGCTGGGATCATGGATTCAAATCCCACTCAAGGCATGGATGTTTGCATTTATTCTGTGCTTGTGTTGTCCTGTGCAGATAGTGGCCTTGTGTCAGGCTGATCCCCTGTCCAAGGAGTCCTACTATCTGTCTAAGATTAAGAAACAGAAGTGAAACAAAGCATTTCATGAATGCACTATGCTCCAACTAGGAGCAACAAGAATATAGAGACAGACACACACAGACAGAGTAAATAATGAGGTGCTCTCAAGTGCAGGGTAAATAATTTGTCTGGAGTGATCTGATTTGTGGCTGGCCATGACTTGGAACTCCTGAACAGTGATCGAGCACTGTGTGTGCAGTAGCAACTCATGGTACAAGTACTCCTTGAGCTATGTGATGGGTGTGTTCCATAGAAAAGATGCAGAGGGTGAAATCGCATAAATCGAAACTGAACTACAACTAATTTTTTCTCTTCTCATCTCTCACTCTCTCTCCACAACCCACAAAATACTCTTATACCTCTCTTGATTGGCCTGCAAGGAATTCACACTAAAGCTGAAAGATCGGCTGTCACTTGAAGGATGCAATTGGTATTCAACTGACTTCAAAGACTGCACTGCAGGAAGTCATATACAGAGGGGTCCAAAAAAATGTACTCACTCTTTGATAGTCAATATCTTTGGAACAAAATGACATGTAGTTACAATTCTTGTGTGGAGAGAGACAGAGTCATTGTATGTGTTCAAAGTGACCACCATCAGCGGCTAAACAGCGTCGATGCCGCTGAACTACTGAGCGAACTACGGCTGTCAGTGTGTCCAGTGTGATGGCTGCACACGATGCTTCGATGGTTTCTCGTAGCGCATTCAGTGTAGCTGGCTTTTGTCGATAAACTTCATCCTTCAAGGTTCCCCAAAGGTAGAAGTCGAGAGGTGTTAGGGCTGGAGACAGTGGTGGGTACTCAATAGCACTTCTTTGATCTATCCATCGTCCCGATAGTGTCATCCAAGTACGCCCTGACATCTCGATTGTAGTGAGGTGGAGCACCATCTTGTAGGTAAAATCTCTCATCTCCAAACATCTCTTGAATAGCAGGGAAAATCGATGTCTGAAGCATATCGAGATACACCTGACCAGTTACGGTACCTTCAAAGAAGAAAGGACCAATCAAACTACACGATGACAGACCACACCATACATTAACACCCAGTAGATTCACTTCCTTGCCCACATGAATGGCTTCAAAGTTATCCTGAATATGGGCAACTGTTCGATGTGTTGGTGGCTGAGTTCCAAACTCATTCTGCCATTGTTTTTGTACCTATTTAATGTTTTCGTACTTCCAGTACCACTTCAATACAGCCTTGCGTTGCTCAAAGAACAACCTCTCAGCCACTGTTGTTGCTGTCTTCTACTTGCAGCATGCACGCGGCATGACACTCATGTGACTCATGTGACCTTCGCCATCGGTTGAGAAAACATTACACTACACTATCGCGCAAGAATTGTAACTACATGTCATTTGGTTCCAAAGATATTGACTAACAAAGAGTGAGTACATTTTGGACACCCCTGTATAACTTTTTTCAAGAAATGTTCTGGCAAGCTGCAAACGTATTAACAGAAATGTGCAACAGCTGAGCATAATGTTTTAATGATGACTGCATCTGAAGGCTTCTATGTGCCATAAACGGCTACTGTCCCAGGACATTTTGCAGCTACCATGTATGTCCATATATCTACAAGAATCTCTAATAATTATGAAATCTTAAATCTCTCCTTTAAACTATGAACATTTCTCACTTCTGAACAAAAACATTTGTTCAGAAATTATGCACAATTAGTGCTCTGACACCAAAATGTGTGAAATTGGCTTTAAGGATTTTCTGAATACTGACTTCATATTTGGAACTGGTGACAATTTCCTCTTCATTCCTTGACCACCCAATGACTGGTGTAGGATAACCTTTAGCACTGCATTTCAGTTGAACAGTGTCTCCCACTCTGGCCAGTACACTACCTTCCACAGCAACCATGGCTGGAGCTTCAATATACTTGCCCACAGAGACACCAGTATCTGGAACCAGGTTTAAATACAGCGAGACAAACATTTCAAAATATTACTGTGATGTATGTCAGGTTTCTCTGGTTAGTTAATTGTATTTACGCTGACAATCTAGTCACGCTTTCTGTGACACATTATCAGAGAGCAAATATATATGAAAATGCATTTCAGTACCATTCATCTGCAATTTGTAAGAACACATGTAAGTGAGCTAAACATTATAAAGGAATTTTGTGCACTTGAAATATGAGCAGTGGACCATGAGTAAGGTAACCTTTGCTGAACAGAGTGGTGGTAGAACCCAGAACTTGCTTTCCATTCTCCTAGATCTCCACCATTTTGATTTTTTCCCCCACAATCTCCTCCAGTCTGGCATGCAAAATTTCAAGATGTTTATTCTGTATGACATCTTGAGATATCCATAATGTTCAATATTCATAGTTTGGGCTTTTGTGTTACAACACAGATTCTCAGTTCTGCAAGAGGCAGGGACTTTTATCAGCAGATGGGTAACTGTCAGATTCTCAAAAAGGACTCTGATCCATGAAATTAGTCAGTCATATTTTTGTCTTTTAGTGTTGACAATGAAAGAAATATGTCCCTGTTACACAATTTTATGTTACATTGGTAACTGTTTAAAGCAGAATGAAATTACATTACAGTGCTTACCCACTTCATAATCATTTTCAGCCACACACTGATATTCTCCTGCATAAGAGGGGTCAGCATATTCCAGGAACAAGGTCAAACCACTTTCCTCTTCAGTCAGTCTTAGGTTTCTTCCGTCTCCCTACAAAGTCAGACAACAATGATTATGAGAATTGGAACATCATCTTTTATCAAATCTGACACAAAGTATTAAAAACTTGGGCAATGATACTAAAAAGTTTAAATCAGAGTTAAAGAATTATCTACATGCTCATTCCTTCTACTCTTTAGATGAATACTTCAATGTAAATAGAGAATGATGTAAAATTAAGTTATATTAATTTTTAAGCTAAAATTGCCTGTACTTATGTATGTAACCTTTTGACTTGTTCTGTATCCAAAGGTACTAACCTGCTTAGAATTTATAGAATGTAAATAAATTCAATTCAATTCAATATGTTCTTATGGGTATAATCAACCTCTGAAGTGTGGGCTTTTAAATTGGTGAGAGCTTGCTGTGGCCTGAATTTAAATGGCCGTAAGTCTTTAAAGTTGCAGACTTTCAGAAAAACTACATATTTTCCGTTCTATGCAATATAGAAATATGAACTAAAAACAGCCTGAAAAACTATAAAATTTTCTACATATACACAGAAGAGCAATTTTTACAAATGAAAATATACTGTGATTATTTTGTCATGAAATGCAAAATATCATCTTTATCATAGTATATATTATGAAATTCTAAAGGACTTACCCGTAGTTCATTCTTGAAACTTCAGACATATTGATTTTGTACAAAATAATAACACTATAATCCTTTGTTCAGACTGTACGTGAGTATGAANATACTATAGTTCTAGTGTTGGCCATATTTATCTAGTGATATATATTGTTCATAAGTTGGTACCACACCCACTGCTACTTTCTTTTTGTGTGTACCTTTGGTATCTTGTAATGTTCAGTCAGTCTCTAGTAAACGTTAGATTTGGACGAATGCGTTTCATTTCTTATCCGTTTTTACCTCGATGATCCAATGTGATTTCACAAAGGAAACAACAGGTTATGGGCCCAGAGTCTTCAAGCACTGCGCCGGACATCGATAAAACGGATTGGAGACTCAGAAGACGAGTGAAGACAATAGGATAAGTGAAGGTACGGACCTAAACGGCAAAGACGGCCATTTCTCGGTCCCACGTGCTGCATGGAATTTTGAAGAAAGGAAGTAAATAAGATGATATAAGAAGACAATATAATATTTCAAGATGTCAGAAGAAGTTTACCGAAGACGCATAGAACCTTTAAATGACGATAACTACACAATCTGGAAACATCGCGTAACGCTAACCCTAAGAAAGAGGAAGCAATGGGAAGCCGTGGAGCCCGGATATGATGGAGTAGAAGAGGATTGGACACCAGGTCAGATTCAAACAAATCTTGAAGCACTTAACTTTATTACCGAGAATATAGAAGATAAATATGTACCGTCGATAGCACATCTGACTACAGCTGCAGAAGTTTGGCAGAAGCTGAAAAGGCGAAACTGTGAGTACACATGGGTCCATATTGCCTTGATGATTGAAGAATTAGCTTTGACCAAAAAGACTGACGAAATAAGCATGAATGAGTACCTAACGAGGAAACAAAATTTAATTTTGAAGTTGAAGAATGCTAATGTACCGTTTAGTGAAGGAGCACATATTGGTTTTATTTTCAGCGGGTTACCCAAACAATATGAAAATCTCATGTTATCCTTTTCAAGTAAAGAGGACAAAACATCCTTAGAAGAGGTAATTAGCAAATTATACCTGACAGAAAAACAAGATAAAATTCACAGAGATTTTGAGAACAACGAAGAAGAAAAAGCCTTTTTACTTAGAAGAGAATCTAGGTACCAGAAGAATAATAATTATTACCCAAAACGTGATGGAAAATTCAAAAACCAAAGTAAAGGGATCAATTGTGACCAAAATGTAAAGAAGAATGTAATTTGTTTTGCATGCAATCAAGCTGGACATATTGCTAAATTGTGTCCAAAGTTTAATGTCCTAAAGAATAATGGGGGAACCGCCAAAATAGCAGAAGTTCAAAAGGAGAATGAAGAAGAAGAAGAAATAGCTGTAGTAGCGGAGGAACACATTGAAACAACAGAGGAATTTGTCATGACAGCCCATGCGGGAAGTAGGTCCGAGGAGTTCAGGGATCTGTGGATTCTTGATTCGGGAGCATCCCACCACATGACGCCCTACAAGGATATATTCGACAACTTAAATGAGGGTGTAAGAGGAAACGTCATGTTGGCGAAAAGGAAGACGAGTACTCCTTTGCTGGGTAAAGGGAGTGTAGCCTTAAAGGTAACAAATGAATATGGAGGCAAGAAGTTAAGATTAAATAATTGTTCATATGTACCTGGTTTGGATTGTAACTTGTTGTCAATGAGACAATTAGATAGGTTGGGTTGTGAAGCACATATAAAGAATGGGATAATAACAGTCTCAAAGGATGGAGTTGTCATTTTTGTAGCCAGGGGAAAGGGAGATCAATTATACCATCTTCAGTGTGAATATTATACAGTGTCAGGCAAGAGTTTGATGTGTAGTATAAGTAGTAAGATGGAAATAGAAAAGAGAATGAATCTTATGAAGGCCAAGGCCCTGAAGTGTGAAGCCATATGGCATCAGAGATTTGGACATATGAAAACCCTACCAAAGTTTTGTGGTGTAGATGAGTGTCAATTAAATTGTGATGTATGCATCACAGGAAAGTTACACAGAAAGAAATTTTGTAAGAATTCCAAAAGTGCAGAGAATGTTTTGGAGGTGATACATTCAGATGTATGTGGAAAAATTACACCACAAAGCTTGGGTGGGAAACAGTATTTTGTAACCTTTTTAGACGATAACTCAAGATTCTCAACTGTTGAAGTTTTAACAAACAAGTGTGATGTATTACCAGCCTTTCAAAGATATGTAGAGAAAGTTGAAGTGTTACAAGAGAGACGAATTAAATTTTTACAATCAGACAATGGGGGAGAATATTGCAGTGCAGCATTTAATGAATACTTGGATCAGAAAGGAATAGGCAGAAGGTTAAGTGTAGCTAGAACCCCACAACAAAATGGACGCTCTGAGAGGTTGAATAGAACTTTGCTATGCATTGTTCGTTGCATATTAGAGAATGCAGGATTGCCGAAGTCTTTCTGGGGAGAGGCGGTACTCACCGCAAGTAATATTAGAAATTGTTGCCCATCTAAAGCAATCCAAGGAAGAATTCCCATTGAAGTCTGGTCTAAGAAGGCATTTACTATAGATATGGCCAGAGAAATGAAAGTTTTTGGCTGCAGGGCTTGGGATCTGAATTTAAATGTCAAGGATAAACTTGACAGCAGAGCAGTTGAATGTATTTACCTTGGTAGTGCTAGGGACGCTAAAGGGTATAGACTCTATAGTGTAAATGAGAAGAAGATTCGCATATCCAGAGATGCTAGGTTTGAAGAAAGTGTTTTTCCTTATAAGACTATTATTCGAAAGACTGTGATTCAGACTAAGAGTGAAACACCCATTTATGTATATGATTCAGACTGTACTGATACAGAAGACAATGTGGGTGGGTCACATCCCAGTGTAGATGAGAATGATGATAAACCTAGTATAGTAGGTAATGACATAAATGTGGATAATTTGGAAAATGTACCCCAAGAAAATGTACAACCCCGTAGAACCACGAGAACTATTAAGCAGAAAGTTGTATGTGAATGTTGTGCTAAAGTAGATTGTGGTGAAATTACATTGGCAGAACCTAAATCTGTAGGGGAGGCGCTTAGTAGAATTGATAGAGATCACTGGATTGGAGCAATGAAATTAGAGATAGAGAACTTGAAGAAAAATCAAACTTGGGAAGTTGTGAGAAAACCAAAGAATGTTAATGTTATAGGTTCCCGGTGGGTATTTAGCCTGAGAAAGAAAGATGATGGCACTTTTAAGTATAAAGCCAGGTTAGTAGCCCAAGGTTTCCATCAAGTTTATGGTATAGATTTCTGGGATAGCTATAGCCCAGTAATGCGACGAGCGTCCTTTAGGATCCTAATGGCTTTGTCTGTTGATAGAGGATGGGAGGTTGATCATGTCGACGTTGTAGGTGCATATTTAAATAGTACTCTGAAAGAAATTGTATACATGCGCCAACCCGAACTGTTTGAAGAGGGTAATGCTGATGATGTATGTTTACTTTTGAAAAGCATATATGGATTACATCAATCTGGGAAGGACTGGAATGATACTATTACTTTCATCTTTGTCAGTTTCGGATTGAAACAGTGTACTAAAGATCCATGTGTTTTCTTTAATGACAGGATTATTGTGGCTATTTATGTCGATGATATGATTATTTGTGGAACTAGAAAGGATGTGAATGACTGCAAAAGACAACTTTCTCAAAGGTTAAACGTTAAAGATTTGGGACCTGTGTCAAATTTTTTAGGTATTAATGTGGATAGACCCAATGGATATGTAATTAAAATACATCAAGAAAATTATGTGAATGAAACACTGAAAACTTTTGGTATGCTTGATTGTAAAGGATGTGTAACTCCAAGGGACCCAAACTATAACAATTTTCTCGATGGTGACAAGCCCTTTGATGAGATTCAGTACAAGGCAGCAGTAGGTAGGTTGCAGTACATTGCCACTTGTACTAGACCAGATATTGTTTTTTCAACAAATCAAGTCAGCAAGTTTTGCCATTGTCCGACCAAAGGGAGATGGCTGGAGGTGATGAGAATTATGAGATACTTGAAACATACAATTAAATACCGGCTGACCTATGAAAAATCTGAAATTGACCCAGTAATTTATTCTGATTCTGATTTTGCTAACGATGTACATGACAGTAAATCCGTGGCGGGTTATGTTATCATGATGTCAAAGGGAGCTGTGTCTTGGAAGTCCAAGAAACAAGACATTGTAGCCACATCTACCAACGAAGCTGAGTATATAGCATTATATGAGTGTAGCAAGGAAGTTATTTGGATGAGAGAGTTTCTGTCAGAAATTAATGTAGCAGTATCTACTCCTAGTATAATCTTTGGAGACAATTTACAGGCAAATGATATGTGCACAAAGAATAAGATTACTGAACGCAACAAGCATTTTAGAATGCGGCAACATAAGATTAGAGAATATGTTAATGATGGAGATATTAGTATCCAGTATGTAGATTCAAGCACTAATTGTGCTGATATGCTGACTAAAGCTACTAATGGTCCAAAGATAAATGAGCTGTCTTTAAAGATAGGTTTGAAATTCGGTGTGGAATTGTAAACTTGTTTTACTTTTGGTTATTGTAATTATAGATTTTGACTGTAAAATATGTCCAACAAGGGGAGGTGTTGTAATACTATAGTTCTAGTGTTGGCCATATTTATCTGGTGATATATATTGTTCATAAGTTGGTACCACACCCACTGCTACTTTCTTTCTGTGTGTACCTTTGGTATCTTGTAATGTTCATTCAGTCTCCAGTAAACGTTAGATTTGGACGAATGCGTTTCATTTCTTATCCGTTTTTACCTCGATGATCCAGTGTGATTTCACAAAGGAAACAACATGAACTGCATCACTTCACAGTTTATGATTCAGTGCTCACACTCTGACGTGCAGTCGACACACACACCAACATCGCACTTTTTACAATAGAAGAGGGCGCTCCTGGTTTTCTTGATTAGCAAACACAACATCTTTGTTTCCCTTTGGATGGCCAATGTTGTGAATGTTTCACCTCTGGTCAACTCAGTTGGGCCCCAGGTGAACTTGCCCCCCCCCCCCCGGAAACGCCACTGACTGGGTCTCCCCCAAGAAACAGTACTGACAGTGATATTCGCCTCATGTGACTGTACAATCAAATCTCACACTAAGATTTCACGGAATTCTTTGTGTCATTTTTTCACCACATGACTTGCACAATAAATAGGCATTGAGAATATTCATGTCTAGAAGATGGAAAAACAATTTCTTTGTCGATTTCCATGTCCTCCGGGCAATTCCATAACTGAAGAAAGCAGTCTTCTGGGATTTGGCACCGTGTATATGTGGTGTTAACCGACGTTTCGGAGGAAAGTATCGCCTCCATCTTCAGGATAGAAGAAAAAAAAATATATATAAGAATCTGCAAGCAAAGAGACCGTGAGAACCGGTAAAAGCAGACTGGAAAAATACACAGCTATGTGAGAGCAGTGAGGGAGAAGGGGGAAGGGCAAGTATACAAGTGAAAGCAGTAGTGTGGGAGGGGTTGGGAAGGGAGCTAGGACAAGCGTGGTTTTTGTGTAGGGGAGAGAAAAGGCGAGGTTGAAGGCTGGGCAC
>NW_019719369.1:257040-265478 GCF_002891405.2 Cryptotermes secundus | reverse complement strand
GCGGCACATCTGTCTCGAACAACCGGACAAGTCGGCCGTAGCTGAACACAGCATCGATCTGGGACACCGAATTCATCTTCAGAATACCTCCATCCTCGCCACCAAGACCCGCTATATGGATCGCATTATTAGGGAGGCAATTGAGATTGAACTGCATCCAGGAAATATGAACAGAGAGGGGGGGTTTTATCTGAGCAAGTCTTGGAAACCTCTCATCTGTTCCCTTAAAAAACCCCCACCAGGATATGACGCCAGATCCAGAAGGCCACACAGGCCATGACCAACCAACATAACAACCCCCACCCCTCAGCTCATGGGTGGTGCCCAGCCTTCAACCTCGCCTTTTCTCTCCCCTACACAAAAACCACGCTTGTCCTAGCTCCCTTCCCCAACCCCTCCCACACTACTGCTTTCAATTGTATACTTGCCCTTCCCCCTTCTCCCTCACTGCTCTCACATAGCTGTGTGTTTTTCCACAGTCTGCTTTTACCGGTTCTCACGGTCTCTTTGCTTGCAGATTCTTATATATATATTTTTTCTTCTACCCTGAAGATGGAGGCGATACATTCCTCTGAAACGTCGGTTAACACCACATATACACGGTGCCAAATCCCAGAAGACTGCTTTCTTCATAGTCACCGCCATGAAAGCCTCAAATCTTACATAATTCCATAACTATTTACCATCCTGTCACATTTATCCACAAAGCACTGTTGTCTTCAGTGGCTTTATAACTCTACCAAGACACAAAATAAAAATGTTTCATAAATAAATAATTGACAATCTGACACTGACTTTCTGACTGATAATTTGCCACTGAAAACAAATCCTTGAAAATGACTCACTTCCTTGCAAGTTCAAGTAGCACTAATCTGCATGCTCAGATGAATATTTACTTCTCAGTTCTCAAAACAAAGCTGTGCTCTATTTGGCTGACCCCAGTCATAAACAGTCATATGTAAACAAAAATAATACTGAAACACATGACCAAGATAAATAATTTCTTTGTTCAGAGCTAATGAATGAACCACTGACTTGACCTTGCGTGGGTCTGTTTTGGATTCAACCCAAAGATCAAACTGTCAGCACTCACAAAGGGTGCACGTGTACTGCATTATATAAATCTAACATTCGGCTACAGCGGAGCGTTACCTGCTGTTACATATATCTAACATTTGTACACTAAAGGTTAACTAACCAACCTACCAACTGACCAACTGCATGGAGCTGAGCCCTTCTTGAGAAGCCATCAGTTACTCTGCTACTTAAGAACTTCCAAATATTTTATGGAACCCAAAGATCCATTATTATGTTCCCAAGAGCTCTCCACTCTTCCCTATCTTCTTTTGGGTATGGGTGTTTGAATTAGTTTTCTTTTCATGACTTACATATAACTGCTTCCAACAAATGTCAACAAAATATTGTAGCATGTAGACCCATTACTGGGTAACGACCTTGAACAAACGACGAAACAACATCCACTAATGGACAATGGATTCTTAATAGGCATGTATATGCAGATGCACTGAGCAACGTCTTTGCAAAGAAACATGTTCCCATGGAAATGACTGGTGTATAACAATGAACAATGTTGATCAACGAATTCCTCCTCATGGACTACTGCCTTATCATAGAGAGGAGACTGGCAAGCCCCAGTGTCCTAGAGAGCTATGCTGACAGGAGTATAAGCTTTTGGTAGAGCCTCCTATGCAAGACAGTTCAAAGGGCAGGGACCAGTTGAAGTGTAGTCCATGTTCCTCCAGGCAGAGGTTTGGACATGGGGCTAATGACCCCACCCTGGAAAAAATTACTCTCACAAAACCATGGAGGGGGACAAGACCCACACAGGGTTGTAGCTCTGGTGAAGAAGAAAAATGGGTCAACTGGAAAGGATGTGGAATGAAGTGATCATGACCTAAATTGGGACACTACCTGGCATTTTCCAAGAGGGTGAAAAAGGTAAAGCTGTCCCTGTAACAGGACGTGAAGGTTAATAGGGTTGGGAGAAGTTGAGGCTCCTACATTTTATAGACAATTGGCTCATAGATGGTGGTAAGGTTGTCAGCCTCATGATCCAGATGGCTGCCCTTTACCTCCAGGAAGATTGCTGGTACTCATTTCTGTTAGAGGCTGAGTTGACCCCAGGGCCATAGTGTGGCTGGAATGATTAGGTAAAGTGAAAAAGCCAATAACCTCATGGGGAATCAAACTCATGAACTACTGGGCTTGTAGCATAGTGCTACAAGCCCTATGCTACCATGGTATTTTCCAAGATGGACTATGAAGAACTATGAAAAGCCTCAGTCAGGTAGCCGGTCCCTGGGCCAATTTTTGAACCTGGGATCACCAAAATATGAAGCAGTATTCCTATCCACTGGTCTTTGATGTTCACGCAGGAATCTACAGTTTGATCAGGAAAGCATTAACAGGGCTGCTCTGCAATTACATATACCTCCTTCAAGACATGCCCATCCTTCTTCCACACAAATGATGGCTTGGGTATACTGGTGGAATGGCAGGACAGGCTGACTGAGTCTCCTTGCTGGAAGTGAAATCGCTCTGGTACAACCTCCACATGCACTGGCTCCTTCAGTGCAAGGTACACCTGCCCCTCACTCGTTCCACCTATGTAGAATACAACGGATAATACTGTGAGGGGCAAGCAGACTTCTGAGTTACTATAATATTAATCTGATATATGAGTGTTATATTTTTCTTACTGAATAAACAAGATATATTTTTCTCGTTGAACAAACACATTAGAAATTATACACAATAATTCTAAATTATTGTTAGGGTTTCTGTGGCCTATAATTTTCAAACTAGAAAAAAACAAAATAGAACTGCTTATGGAATAGGAAAATGTAATTCAAAAAGTTTTATTTCGCAATGCTATATACTTGTCACATTGATGTATGGGAAAAAATATGTCATACCTGAAAATGGCGACTGTTCAAGAGAAAGCAATGTGTGTACTTTGGTTGTTCAAAACAAAGTCCATTATCAAAATGCAACCTAATTATAGAACTCAATATGGAAAAAATGCACCTTCAGATAATGCTATCCAATGCTGGTTACAGTAATTTGCTGCAATTGAAAAAGTTACCCCACAAATGCTGGAGAACACTTGACTCTTCAGTACCGACTGGACATCTTACATGCCACGAATGGCGTGCATGTTGAAGTTGTTTCACATTCTGCAGTAGTGATTCTAGAGATAATAAAACTTTCTGAGTTACACTGTCATATTCCATAAGCAGTTTCATTCACAAAACATATTTTAATAATGGTTTATAATTGTTTTGATATCCTTCTGAAGATGGTCTATAAGACCGAAACATGTTAAGGATAAAATATTAAAAACGAGAACAAACTTCAACAGTCACACTGGATGGAATTAATTAACCTTTTATAATATAGTTAGTGTGATGAAGCAGGAAGAAACAAATAAAACTTATAGGTTAAGTTTTACTGATTTTAAGCATGTTTCAAATTGAAAAGTCATCTTCTTTCATATTTGATGGCAGAGTACTATCTTCTGGAATTAAGGCTGTGTAGTCCAGTAGAAGTCCACAGACATTTTTTGGAGATGTGTATTGCTCTCATCTTCTGGGTTGAACAGTAAGCCTTGTAAGAAGCAAGCAAGCAGACATTTGGGGTACATTACTCCAAAACATCTGTGGACCTCTGATGGATTACACAGAGCTACATCCCTGAAGACAGTTACTGCTGTGAGAACCTTTATGAACTAACTTGTCAACCAGACCATTTGCAGGGCTTCTTGGTACTTGAAGTACTATGAGAAAGTGAATGAGTAGCTCAAATTCAGAGTGCAATAAAAATTTATATTCACCTCAAATATTTGAACTATAGACTTCAAGTTTATATGAGTCATAAAGAGACATGAGGGATAAATAAATTACCCTTGTTTGTTGCAGTGCAAGTGTACCAGCCTTCATCATCATGGTTTACTGTGTTAACAATCAAAGTTCCATTGGGTAATATGCTCGTTTTCTCATCATTTTGAAGCTGTTGGACATTTTCTGCAATCATTTATTGAGATTCATAACTGTTAAAAGCTGAGTTCTTAACTTTTAGCACAGGATAAAAGTAACCTTATGAGATGATCATGCTGTCTGTGTGCCCATTTCAGTTTTTAGCCCAATAGCCTGTCTTCCTGAAATTTGGTATGAATGTTATGCCAATGGAGACCATTCCAACCTCAGATCTCAGATCTAACTTCTGACAATCAGTAATAATGAGACAGTAGAAGCATAAATTTCTGAGGGGGGATCCACTATTAAATACAGTGCCCTCAAATAGCATATGGTAATAAATTTCAAAGATGTTCAACTATTGTCAACAAACTCGTTTATGGGATTTAAAAAGCAACATCACACCCAGAATAAATATTTCACATGACTTTCAGTTTCATACCAGTAATTAATGGAATATGTTATTTTGCATTAACATCGCTTATAAGCACCCATAAAAACTAAACTACATATAAAGTACAGTTTACAAGCCCACAATACACATACTTAAACTGAGTGAAGCCTTGAGGTTATAACTGGCAAATTTAAAATTTAATACGAGGGTTGGAACTTTAAGAGTGGCAACACTGCTGTAGAGACGCCATGCAACGGAACCAAATTATGTCGCTTATACCACACGTTAGTTACATAGCTACCTTACTTCAGAGCAAATGGACTCTCCCTTCCCATATCGCGCGCATGCACAGTGACGAGAAGAACGGAGCCTCATGTTAGCTGGCGGTCTAATGTAGTGTTGTCACGATGTTTTCGAAACAGGAACAATGGAGTTGGAAAAAGATTGAATGTACCAGAGGCCGTACAGCACGACAGTGTCATCAAATGGTGGCAAGTTGGGTAAAAGCCTCAACGAGGGACGCCAAAATGTGGCAGACATGCGTCGGCCAGGTCATCCTAGTGTCAGTAAAGAAGTGTATGCTCTTTCCGAGTTACTGGAGAGTGATCGATGTTATGCCACCGGTTATACCGTGGTGACAGGGGGCCATGGAGGTATCCACGCTGTCACCTTCTGTACTGCAGTCACAGGGGTAGGGCTAAGGAAATGACTGAATTACTTCCTTGATCCTTGCTTCATTGGCTAGGGGCACACAGTTCGCCGGGCTTGGCAGGAGGGCGCAGGTGCGAAATGTGGTAAGGGAGGAAATCACAACAGAAACCCACAACCTCACCCTATGCTACCCTATATTAGTATAAACAAGCAATATAGTGTTATATACATTTTAGCAATATCACAAAGAGCCGACTGGTGTTGGGTTACCATTACACTTTCTTAGACGATTCTTGGACCTGATCTTTCTCTCTTTTCACCCAGTTGCGGGTCGCTAGCCTCCTCTTTCTCCTGTTCTACTCAACCACTGTATAACAGATATCTCTACACATCCTTGCATCTAGACACACCCTATGCAGTCTCTACATTACACCTGTCTACCTCTACATCACTCCGTTGGATCACTCTTACGCCCTGTACACTTGTTGTAACGTTCCTAACTCAAGTCCCATTGGAGGAGTTACACTTTAATAATATCACAATCATTAAGCATGGTGATAAGAGTAGTATCCCATTACTTTGCGTTGAGACGGCAGACAGGTGGTGCGGCCCGGCGCTTAGTCGGTGCTTCTTCTGGCATAGCCTCTGGCGACAACTGCCCAAAATTACTGCTTGAATAATCCCCATAATAATTTGTTCTCCGGGTTATATACCTTTATTCATGCTAACTCATTACTTTCCCGGGAGGTGTAAGTCCGCCTATAATGACGTCTTGTCCCAAATGGTTGGCTGGGATCCTAAGGCGATGGACACGCCCCTTACTGCTAGACCATTTGGCTAACCCTTTTACCTGCAAACGTCCCTCCCTTCACTCAAGTGTAGATTCTGTAGTTAGCAGTTCGATATACATTCAACATCATTCTGCTGACTGGACATCGACGCGTCCAAGGCTAACGGCCGTCTAACTCCATATGCAAAAATTCCTTGAAGTTCCTTAACCCTTCTTACATCCTCTTTCATACATCTTACAAGTATTTCCCAAGACTATTTCTATTCCAACCAACATTTTCCCCTAAAATACAAAAAGTTAATACTCTGTTAACATATTACCGGGAGTCGGCCTTCAGGCCACAACAATCGATGCCATATGATTCGTGAGCTGGCCCGAGAGACAGGATTAGCACATATGACTGTGCTTCACATTCTGAAGGAATACGTGGGCATGAGAAAAACTGCATCACGATGGGTTCTGCATGATTTGACAGAACTGCAGAAATGGCTACGATACGACACTGCTTGTACCCCCTTGGAGTGCTCTGAGCGCGAAGGAGAGGCTTTTTTACGCCGTATCATTATGCTGGATGAGACATGGGCCAAATCATACTAGCCACAAATAAAATGCCAATCGAACGAATTGCATCATCACCAGGAAAATCAAAAGTTCGTCAGAACCCCAGCAATGTTTAAGTTATGGTGATCTTCGTGTGCGACTGTGATGGTGTTATCCTAACGCATACCATTCCCCAACAGCAGACCATCAATGCGCAGTATTATTGTTCATTTTTGGAACACAACCCGTGACGAGCTTTGAGAAAGAAGCGGCGACACTTTCTGCAGAACCCACCCATCATTTTGCAGGACAATGCTCGGCCGCATGCAGCACAAGCTGTGGTTTATTTGTTTGATCGATGGGGCTGGGAAGTGCTGTACCATCCACCATACTCCCCAGACTTAAGCCTTTGTGACTTTGACTTGATTCCTATGATGAAGGAACCACTTCGTGGCATTTGCTTCAGAACTGTTCAAGAGATTCTTCAGGCAGTAGACCACTCCATTCGAACAATCAACACAATAGGTGCTGCTAAAGGTATCCTACAACTTCCACATCGCTGGCAACAGGTTGTACACAATGCTGGCGACTACACTGAAGGACAGTAAAACTCTGAAACATGCATCTATTTTGTATCAATTGTAAATAAATAGTAGCCACTATTAAAGTTCCAACCCTCATAAAATGATAATTTGTACTTATTTACTGTAACTCCTCTATTATCCACTATCTAAGAATTCAAAATACTTGTTTATCTGGCAAAAATTTCAAACAAAATTTACCGTTTTGTAAATTTACTTAAAAAAAAAAGAGCTGTGATGCGCATGTGTCCACCCAACCCACTGAAATTCTTCCAGCTCTAACTAGCAGCAGCACCACCTCCCACTGTCCCCCCTCAAGCAGGTACCACTGTAGTTGATTATATCCTAAAACTTTCACCCATTTATTTTCAGTATGTTGTAAAGAGATTTCCATGCAAGAACTAAAGTGAAAACATGTTGTTTTGATTTTGAAACAGAAAATGGAAATATTAAGAGACCGAAAAAAAAAAGAAGTGAAAATTACATGAAAATTGGGTTCTGTATTTTCCTTATGCAACTGTCAGATTCATGCAACTGGCATACTTCATTCTCCATACATGTCAGATAATGGGAAGTTTACTGTGATATGGTCTTCCACAAAAAGTATAATTGATTCATTCATCAATGGTTCTACTACAGCCTTGTTGGGCCCTGGTCACTTTATTGGTTTTGTGATCCTATACACAGTCGGTAGGATTTCTTGGACAGGGGATCAGCCTGTTTCAAGGGTTGTACCTACACACATGACAGCACAAACACAGAGTAAATGCACATGGACATCCATGCCTTCAGTGATCTGAACCCATGACCCCAGTGTTCAAGTGGGTAAAGACAGTTCATACCTTAGCCTGTGTGGCCACTGTGATTAGCAGAAAGAAAGAACAATAATCTTTAATATATTGTAACGTGTTTACGTTACCGAATACGCCGTAGAGATGGTTAATTGGGTTTATTTAACAATCTACAAATAACGGCTACAATTAATTATCACAATATCGCGGGTTTCCACACTTTACAAACCCTACAACACAATCTCTTAACACAGTCTTCACTTGTCTTCACGTATTAATAACGCGGGAGCTATACAAGTCTCCCTGAAATACACACTCCGAGTATAACTGTACTACAGCAATCACTATGTCTGGAAAGCACACAATAAGTCTTCCGCTCGCTGACTTCTTCGTTATCGCACACTCGCAGGCTGCTATGTTTCAACTGTCCTGTCAGCTGCTGTGGAATCCACTTATATAGCCGCAGTGCTTACCGGTTGCGTAATGAGTACCACGTCACAGTAGGAAATTGATTACGGGTACGTTAGCGTGGCGCGTTACGTCACCGCTGTTGACTAGCATTGCGTAGTTACCAGGTTACGGGGCTCGGCTATCTTCGGCTCCGCTCGTGACGTCACCGCGGCGAGCGTGGCGGGGTGATGTCTCGCCTGTTACGCGAGCGTTACGCCACCGCTGAGGGGTGGGAGGGGAGCGCTG
>NW_019719369.1:231750-256860 GCF_002891405.2 Cryptotermes secundus | reverse complement strand
CTCGCCTATTACCGCGAGCGTTACGTTACCGCTGAGGGGTGGGAGGGGAGCGCTGACTCACCCACCGCGTCACTGCTGGTGTGGGGGGGGGGCTCAGATTTCGCAACATGTCACAATATGTATTGTGACATATTTGCGCTATGCAGGATACCCCCTCCCCCGCCAGTGGTAATGTAAGAGCATCAGAGCGCTGTCGCTACGGTAACAGGTCAGTCAACACTCTGTCCCCCTCCCCCGCGGTGATGTAACAGCACTTCCCACTGTGACATAAAAGGGACACCGCTGTAACATGAGGCAACAGGGAATGGTATAAAAAGCCAGCTGAGCAGTATGTGAGAGAGTGTGTGATCAGGAGTGACACAGTGCGGATCGTGAAGTTGCCGAGTGCAGCAGAAGTCTAGCAGTCGATGTAATTGTGATACTGCCAATGGCAGTAATTGTAATTGGGAATTGTATAAGTGTATGAGCGAATGTGGAATAAATTCTCTATATCCAAGATGACGTGAAGTTATTTGTCACATCACATACCCAACACGAGACAGTATAATCTGTATATAACGTACGGGATCTGAATCATAAACTGAGGAATATCTTGAATTGAAGTAATTTAATTAACTTTGATATTACTGAAGCTGAAAGTTAAAACAAGGAAAACCTTAAATTCATGAACATGTAATGTTGTGGTGATTAATTAATTAAACACAAGGACACTGCATGTACAAATATACAAATAGTGAGACTATCACTTCAATCTCCCTACCAGTTTCAGGAGCTGTTATTGTTTCCACCAGTGCTTTACTCCACGTGACATTGTAGTGCAGTTGGCTCTCCACTATGCAGTCCAAGGCAGCCGCTTTGTTTAGTGCTGATACAACTTGTGCTGGAGTTTCAACATGCGGTGGTGGACCTTTACAAACAACAGTGATATGAAAGCCATACATCTTCTAGTGACATTTCTAAATTAGTTTATTTCATGATCTGGTCTCATAGTGCCTCATCAAATCTTGAATATAATGTACAAATCAAATTAAATGCGAGATTTATTTTCAATAGCTTATTTACCTGAATCCCAAAACCCAAATTTGAAACTCATTTTTTCTTTTGAACTGGAGAGCTTTATAATTTTTCTTTCCTCTCCTCCCACTGTTTTTGAGTCCTCTGAAGACTGAATATAAGATAATACTGCAGTATATCTAAGTTACTAAAAACTGAATCATTTAAAACATTTTGTGAAAAAATTTGTGGCACATGAAAGGAACAATATCTTATACCGCACACAAATTGGATATGATGTACTAGTTTGCAAATTTATTCATTTTACTTTAGAACTGTGACTGCTTACCTGAACAGTATTTAGTGATTCAATTGACATATTGAATATATGGCAAAGATAAAGGTAAAGCTATCTGTGTAACAGGCCGTGGAGGCTCATAGGGTTGTGTGACGCCAAGGCACCCAAATTTTTTAGAAAATTGGCTCACTGATGGCGGTGACATTGTCAGCCTTATATGCTAGCTGCACTTTACCCCCAGGAAGATTTCTGATACTCATTTCTGTTAGAGGGTGAAACGACCCCAGGGCCATAGTGCGGCTGAAAGGATTAGGTCAATTGAAAAATCCAATGATCTCATCGGGAATTAAACCTGCAACCTTCCAGCTTGTACCAGAATTCATCATCCAACTACACTACTGTGTGCACCATCAGATATATGGACCAAAAGTAAAAATATCATTGAATAGGTGAAAAGAGTGAATGTTCCATTAGTTATACTTTGATGTTGTATGTATGCATTTGACACAGCTATTGCAAAGGAAATGTCAAATACTGAATTTCACCACACCTGTGATTGTTAGCCAAGTTCCACTGGATGCCCTGCCAGCAACATTGTTTGCGTGACAACTGTAGTTCCCTTCATCTGCTACTGTGGGATTCTCGAGAACCCAAAATAACTTTGCAGTTTGTCTGAAAATACATAAAAACCGTTTCTGTTAATATTTATCAAATGAGTGTAAATGGAGTAAAAGATAAAAAAAAAAAAATAGTACACATTCTAACCTGACTGATATATCTGACAGACTGACATGTTTATAATTGTTAGTGTGACGGAGCAGAATGAAACAAATCAAATTTAGCATTTGCCTCATTCCTCACTTTAATCTTCCTCCTGTTATTTCTTTTTCCACATTCTTCTTCTTATGATTCTTCATTGTAGTCTATAATTTCTTTTTCTAACTTTTTCCTTTTTCCTCCATTGAGAAAGTTCCCCCTTTTAGGTCACTGGTTCCCACACTGATTCACTCACAGCACTGATCCAAATCCTCTGTTCTCTATGCTACATACTATTTCTCTTGTTCACTTCATTTCTTCTACCATGAAGAAGGAGACATCCTCCAAAAACGATGAAACCTATCTACCAACTGCACAGTATCACATCCCAGAGTATCATAATCTTAATATTTTCTGCCATGAAAACTTCAAAATCTGTAGTTTTACACAGACATAGACGTACACAAAGACAGAACACTTATGCAACAAATCCAACTTGGCATTCTGGAATATTATGGCTTCATAATCATTAAACTGCATTGGATTTGAAGTTCTCATAGCAGCAACTATTAAAAGTATTATCCTTTTGGATATGACACCATGTAGTCCAGTAGAATTTCGCTAATGTTCTGGAGGAACATATCTCCTCCATCTTTGTGGCTGAAGAATAAGCCAAGCAAGAAACCAGCAAGAAGCAGGTTGCAAGCATAGCAAGTTTTGCCAACTGTTTCTTCCTGAAGAGCACCATCTTCTGGGATATAACTCCATGTAGTGTGCTGAAAGTCTACCAAAGTTTTGCAGGAATATATTGTCTCCATCTTCAGGGTTGAATAAGATGAGGAAGATACCAGCGTGAAAGCAAGTGGCAAGCTCGTGTACTCCTTCCTTGGCTTATTCAACCCTGAAGATGGGGACAATATGTTCCTCTGAAACACTGGTTGCCTTTCACTGGACTACAAGAAGTTATATCCCGGAGAACAGTTCTCTTCCTAACCACTGCTGTGAGAGCCTCAAATGTTTCTTCTTGGTGTCTTGCGGGGGATGTTTTTTTGCAACACTGGTGACCTTTCATTGGACTACACAGTATGACATCCCAGAGAATAGTATTCTTCACTTAAGTATGGTTTTCACAGTAAGCAATATACCATTTAAAATGGGACTCTGCTATTAGCATCACATGGTTCCTTATGCACATTTACAGTTTACACAACTCAGCTCATCTGCATGATAAATTTAAATTCCAGCACCTAACATGGAACATAAGGAGTTTCCACTTGGGATTTAAATTCATATATGTTAAATAACACTGGCTCCGTAACTGGTAATAATGCTGTCATTTAATCATCATGAGAATCAAAATTACTGTCTTAAGAAAATATCTGTTTGAAATATATTAAAGATTCACATCTGATGTGTTTACCAACCGATTAAATGTCTATTAAGAGATGATTTACGTACAATCAATTATTCGAAAGATCATTTACGCAAACAAAAACTAATAAATATTGCCAACATACACCAAATGTTAGCCTTTAACTTCATCTCGAAGAGTATGGTAGCAGAATTCAGGTGCTTCAAATATTATTTGTGAGATGGTTGCACTAGTTATGAGTAGCCATCTACATGGAATGGACAGCATTCAACAGCAGCAATTGGCAGCTGTGTAGTGTGCAGTCTATGACATTCCATGCTGACAATTTAACAGTTTAAAATCTGAATTTAATCTACATTCTATTTAATAACACAATTCATACCTCAAGGGAAACACACAACATCTCCTCTACAAAGCCCAACCAGTTAATGCTGTATAGGGAAACAGTCACTGTTTATTGTGAGAACTATATGGAACACACAGATACTCTCTGCAGGCTGAACACAGAGTTTTAGTATGTTAAGGCAGGTGGTACATATAGTAACCACTGGTCTTTAAATGGTTAAAGGAGGAAGTGTGATTAAAACAGAGTCAACTTACTTATAATTCTCACGGCTTGTAAGTGGAACTCCGTTCTTAAACCACATAGCTGAGAATGGGATGAGTGATTCGATGTGACATTGCATCCTTACAGGTCTCTTAAGCCACCCTCTCACCTCAGGCTTCATGTGTACTACTGGTGGCTCTGCACACATACAAGGACACAACATACTGAGAATCCCTCTTACTAAACAGGTCACAATAAGATCATGTTATACAGTATTACTGAATCTACATATACATAAAAATAGGCAAATGAAAAAAAAACATACCAAACAAAAAACAGATGAGTCCTTGCAATGCCACAATTTTGTACAATAAAATTTTGCTACAAACAAGCCACAATACAATCATATTACACAGAACAGGATTTTTCATTGGGAAGAAGGGAAACAAATACAAAAGAGAAAACTACAGAAAAGAATTACAAAACGGTTCTAAATTTTTAACTAGTAAAGAAATATTCTGGATTAAAGAGATCTAACATATAAATGAAGCTGATCTTTATCAAAAGTAACAACAGCAAAATCAAAGTAATTACCGAGACTCTGTGTTCAGAATCTGCTTGGTGTAGCAAAGAGTTTGGAATGAAGATTTCATAGCCAGTATCCATGTTGTAGGGTAGAAGAAAGAGAGGGAATACTGCCCAGACTCAAGCTCATATATACAACCTTTGCTGCCTGAAATTACTCACTGAAAGGATGCATAGCCTGCTCCCACATCAAAGAAGGGACATACTCTTGAAAATGTGTCCATACTGTGAAATTCTGCAATGTGATCTCGCAAAGTTATTAGCTAAAATTCATTCCTATGGAAACATGTTTGATCCACTGCCTTTTTCTCTCTCTTCGGCTCTTCAGCCCTCTGGACTTCGGCTGCTTTCTCAGTTTCTTAATCCTATACACAGTCGGTATAACACCTTGGATTGGGGATCAGCCCATTGCAAGGCTTCTACCAACACACAGAACAACACACACACAGAATAAATGCACACAGACATCCATGCCTCTAGTGGGATTCGATCCCATGACCCCAGTGTTCAAGCAGACAAAGACAGTTCATGCCTTAGACCACGCAGCTGCTGTGATCAGCTGTTTCATCCACAGTTGTAATAAAATCTTACATAGAGAAACAACTTTTAGGTAGGCAAAAATAAACTTAACAGGAAAACTGCTTGCACATGCTGGCCTCTTGGACTCTCCCCAGTCATCTTGAATAAGAGTAACACATAGCATGATCTGAAGCGGCCTCCGTAGTCTAGAGGTAACGTTCCCACCTCATGACTCGTGGTACGCGGGTTCAAAAACCCGGCGGAGGTCGTCGAATTTTTAAGGGCGGAAAAATTCAGGGAACAAGTCCTCCAGGAGGGACTTTAAGCCTTGGTTCCCATGTCGTAGCTTTACAGCACGTAAAAGAACCATCTCCAAAGCAGATCACTGAGCCAAATTCAAGGACGTTTCTCGCCCAACAGCAGTCTCTAAGGCCTCTGATAGATGGGGGAAGCATTAGATACCGCCAAGCCAGTTCAGAACTCGCTGGCTCAGTCGGGACCGATGGTACACACCATTATCGGTAGGGTATAGAGACTGGTAGAATATCATAGAGGGAAGCACAATGGACCAATACTGGTCTAAGTGCATGGGGAAACCCACCCTCTCCAGTAACTAACTATCTAACTAGCATGATCTGAAATAAAATAGGAGAAGTAACCATAATATCAGACATCCCCTTACACCAGTGACACAAGCAAACAGCTACATATTCTGCTCAATTTATGTTGCCCCTCATGTGTGGGATGTTGGTTGTGGTAGCACAGAGTGACTGTGAGTGGGCTGATCTTCCTTGCATTGGCAGTTGGGTGACTGTGAGCTGACCAGTCTTCCTTCTGTCAGCTGATGGTGCTGACGATAGGAGACTTGCTGTTGCTGTCTGCTCCCACAGGAGCTGTCTCCATGTAAGGGCACCTGTGACTGACTAGAATGTCAGATATATCTTTATATGCTGTTGCTAGTGGTGCCTGAACCATTGGACGCTGGGACTGCTATGGTCCTCGCTGAGTGGCTAGCACTTGCTTCAATGTGGGTGGCTCCCATACAAGTTTAAAAAATTGAAATATTTATCCTAAATGTCTGTGAGAGTAAATTTCTGGATTGATCCTGAATTTTACAGTAATTCTTTTATATTGCCCACATAAGGGTAAAATCGCCTAATCCAGTTGCTGCTCCTTTCATCACAGAAAAGTCCCATTTCAAAGCACAGAATTGTTCTTGGAATGAACAAGAATATTGTTACAGGTCCACATGGGGCCTGGAACCATGAATGACTGTACTGACGAGGCCCAGCAGCACATTACTGTCCTGCTGTCCCTAGAAATGTCTGTGTGGCTGATCTCTGTTTTTTACCATGATACTGCAATGCAGCTTAAGCAACCTTTACCTGGACTCTGTCCAGTAATTGCCGTAGGTGATATTCTCTTCAAGGGGAAGCCATCTTTATCAAATCCATCAACCTGAAAAAAATTTCCACAGCATAATAGAAAGTTTGTGATAGCAGAACTGACAGTTATGATATTGTGGCATGCTGCCTAAAAGTCAGAATATCTGACTCAGAGCGGGCATCCATTGCTAGACAATGGCTCGGTAGTCATGGTCTTGCATTGCTGTCTGGGTGACAATTTAACATGTTCACATGACAGCGCATATATAACGGACTGTTACCATGGAACTGAAAACCAGAGCTAGTGCGGTTCCCACTGCAACAAATACACTAGCTACCAGTGCATCGAAAACGCAAAATGGAACCCTTGAACAAGGTATTTCCTAGACTGTTTTACTGTCAAATATAATAGAACAAAACAGAAGAGAACAGAGCAGACAACAGAACAGAAGAGAACAGATGGGAACAGAGCAGAGCTGAGAGCAGAAGAGACCAACAGAGCTAAGAACTAAGGAAGACATGTCAACAAGAATAGCAGTGGAAAGAGAGAATAGCAATTGAAGACAGAATAGCAGGGTGAAGATGAAATGCGAGAGACGACAGACTAGTCAGGTTGCATCATGAGGAAGACGTAATTTTTGAGTAACTGTAAACAACTTATCCAATAAATCACTTCATCTAATCTGGAACTCATTAACTTCTTGTTGCATTACCAGGATATGTGACAATATCATTAATATCAAAGTCTGGCACTGAGCATGATCCTGCTTCCAAAACCTATTTCCACGAGACCAACTTCAATATTATCTTCCCAACTTCTTTTCATTTGCCTTTCAAGTGAGTTTTCCAAGAGATTTAACTAACTACCTAACTCCACGGAGATGAGTCCTTCTTGAGAAGCCAGTAGCTGGTCAGCTACCCAAGAATTTTCCAACGTATTGTAACGTGTTTGCGTTACTGAAGACGCCGTAGAGATGGTTAATTGGTTTATTTAACAATCTACAAATAACGGCTACAATTAATTATCACACAGTTGCGGGGTTTCACACTTTATAACCCTAAGCGCATTAATCTGTTAACACTGTTGCGGGGTTTCACGATTTATAACCCTATGCGCAAATCAGTTCACTCTGTCTTCAGTAGTAACACGTTGACAGTAGGGGAGCTTTGTATCACTGTATCACACGCTCCCAATTACACAATCGCACACACGTCCGGATCTTCTTACCGCGACGGCTGCTATACTCCAACTGTAGTCGGCTGGCTGTTACTTTATAACTCGGAATGTCTTCGGCGGTAGCCACACTGGAACTCGAACTCGAACTGATCGATACGCACTGTGCATCCACTTATATAGCTGCAGTGCTTGCCTGTGGCGTAATGAGTGCCACGTCACAGTAGGACGTTGATTACGGTTACGTTAGCGTTGCGCGTTACGTCACCGCGTTACGTCACCGCGGAGGGGAGTGGCGGGGAGCGCTACGTTACCGTGGAGAGGAGGGTGGAGGGGGGTTCTCAGTCGCGCAACATGTTACAGTATTATGGAACCTAAAATTTCATTACTGTGTTCACAACAGCCTGCCACCAGTCCCTATCTTGAGCCACACTAATCCTGCCCATACCACCCCATCTTATTTCTCTGAGATTCATTTTAATATTATCCTTCCATCTATGCCTGGATGGAACAGTGACTGGCTACAAGCTGGACAACTGACAGGTCAGAGTTTGAGTCCTGGTTTGGGGCAAGAATTTACTCTTCTCCCCATTGTCCAGACTGGTTGTTGAGCCACCCAGCCTCCTATCCAGTAGGCATCAGGGACTCTTTCTTTGGTTTTAAGGTGGCCAGGACATGGAGCTGACCACTCACCTCCAGCCAGTGCTGAAGTCAAGGAAACTTGGAACTATCAACCATCCTCCCTGTGCTATCATGGTGTAGTGTTTAATTAGTTAAAAACAGAAAGAATTTTACTAATAATGTGTATAAATTACATAATTACACTTGTCACATGATAGCCTATATTTTGCCCTTCATTTTATGTTGTATAAATAAAATGTACAAACTCATTTTCCATTATAAACTCGGCTTAGTTTTGCAGTGGGATCATTTGAGATCTTCCAGTAAATCACCTGAACTGCTCTGACAGTAGACACAATTGTTCCCCACCATCCAGCTGACCTACAGAGATTCACACTTCTAGCAGAGCAGTAAAAGTAAATGAATATGCACATTATGATCACCCTTTAATTTATTCCCAGCTACCATGAAGGAAGATTGTGCATTCATAAATCTTGAGCCTCATGTTGCTACTGCTACTATATCTGATTTGTCTGATAAGCAGTCATGATTCAGCTGTGTTATTTCCTGTACCTGCATGCCACATGTGATTTACCCATTAGAAGGACAAGTGTTCATGTACAACAAAAAAAGTTGTAAAAGAAATGTAAGGAGAATTGTATAGGCTTAAATTCCAGGCTGTTACAGTCCTGAAAAGGGAAACTACTTCTAGAATTGTAAATAAACTGAAACAAACAGGGTCATCATCAGAGAAAGAGAAATCAAAAACCATTTGGAGTGGTCATGAAGAGAAATTGGATGAAATGAGTACCACGCTTGAACATTCTCCTCAAAAATTCTTCAGAAGGCTTGAACAGGAAATCTTAATCTCAAGTTTGCTCTATTATCAGAATGGACTTCAAAATCTGGGAATACAAACATTTTACAGAGATGCAAGGAATGCTTACATAAAAATAGGGAGGATTTTTGCAGTGACCTAGGCAAGCTTCCTTGCAGGAAGAAAAACTTTTACTTCATTATTATTCATTGCTGTACTTGTTACTATCATTGCCTTTAACAGCATATAGACCTTCAAATGATTTTAATTAATTAATTAAAATCCAAAACTTGTCTTATATGTCATGCACCCCTACTAATGACAGTAATTTCAAATCATCCAGCATCTCTCTCTCATGTACCAGTCACAGCAATGGTGCACACTGTCTCACCATTCCATAATAGCTTTGTGCAACTGTTATCATGAAACAGCTGTGTTCTTCCTTATGCAACTTACATAGGCCTTAATGGGTGCAACTATGTCCCTGGAGAACATAACTCTCTATTTCTCTCACCTCCCCTATTCATCACTTGTGGATTATCCTACAACAGGGATTTTCAAGGAAGTAACCCCCTCCTCCAGAGTTATCATATTTCAGTATCTCTGAATACTTACACCTAGGTGAAAGAAATCATTAGGCAGAAGAAACTTGGATCCTTGGTAGAGGCCAGGCTTATCAGGAACTGGGTGTAGTGGGATTTCTTGAAACTCGTTTCCTTTTAAGTCTATTAACTTCAGAGATGTCAGGTTATGCACCACGTCTGGCTGAGTGGGTGCAACTAATACTGAATTCTTATCACCTATAAACAACATTACACACAAGAAAACACATTATACAATAAAATTAATTGTACATAAAATGTTTAATTTTAGGTTCTTTTGGCTGTAACTGTTAAGAGCATGGCCTTCTGGGTTGTAATGATGTTCTAGGGGAACATATAGTCTCCATCTTCAGGGTAAAATTCTACAATATTCAAGAAACCAGCTTTCTGACTGTTTTTGTTGGTTTCTTGCTTGACTCACTCTTCAAGCCTGAAGATGGAGGTGATATATCCCTCCAAAGCATTGAATGCTGTGTTTTGTATGAACTGCATTGTGTTACAACTCAAGAGACTATATCTTTACAATTTAGTAATCTTTATACTGTGTTTTAAATTAATTTCTTCCACCAATTCTTTGCAAGTGGATTGCTGATACATGGGTAAATGGTTTTCGTTCAGTGGCTTCTGTCTCATGGCATGTAGCACTGTTTCCAGTACCTGCTTCTGACAATACCTAAAAATATATATGCATGTTATCCGTAAATATCTATATATATGTTAGTGACATTTCCACTATTAAGAAGATAATTTATGCCCAAAAGCAGTGCTTCCCAGATGTTCCATGAAAAAAGGGCTTTAAATTGTTTAAACATTCATAATGGGAACCACATAAAGGCAAAGTCATCCTTGTGTTTAAAAAGCACTATGCCATAGAGATATATGGGATCGTTGATGTATAGATCCACATTTTCTTGACCTCGGCACTAGTTGGAGGCGAGTGGTCAGCTTCATCCCCAGGAAAGAGCCCACTGTACCCATTTTATAGGAAGTTGGTTGGACCCCAGAGCCGGTCTGGACAACATGGAGAAGTAAAAACTCTTGACCCTACCAGGACTCAAACTCCAGCCTCTTGGTTGTCCAGCCTATAGCCAGTCGCTATATCAACTGAGCTATCAATGGGAACCACATAGCAGGCATATTTATAACAATTATTTAAATAGAAAAATATTACAAAATCTATAAAAGTTTGTGACATCTACAATCAAGTGTTCCAGTTTCAGTAGTCTCACCTCGACGTTTCTGTGCAACACCATTCATATACTGAATTCACACTTCTCAAGGCTCTTTGTCTCTTACTTTTATGCACAATGCAACAGGATGCTGCAATATAATATAATGCTTATGTGTACTATAATTATGTTGGATATTGTATGGAGGGGAGCTGCGAATATATTAAATAAGCAGTTGCGGACAGCCGACAAGGGGTGGTCCTCCAGTTTGGGGGTTGGGAGTGGTGCTAACAACTCCTCACCATAGAAAATAAACTTGTTACAAAAGTTCTCAAGAAGCCTCAGACCTAGACAGATTCTCTGGATAAACGACCTAAGCTAAAGAAAATGGACATGAAATTCGGTACTGGGAACGTCAGAAGTATGTACAGGGCAGATTCGCTCAGGGCAGTGGTGGAAAAAATCTTAAAATATAAGTTAGATTAGTATGAGTACAGGAGGTCAGATGGGACAGAGGTGGCATCACACCAGCAGGCAAATATACATTTTTCTATGGAAAGGGGAATAAAAATCATGAATCAGGCACTGGTTTTTTCATACATTAAGAGAATTGTATCAGCAGTTAAGAGGGTAGAGTTCGTTAGTGATAGGATATCATATATAATACTAAAAGGTCGCTGGTGTGATATAATCATTATGAATGTTCACGCCCCAACAGAAGATAAAATTGATAATATAAAGGACAGGTTCTATGAAGAACTAGAACATGTATTTGATAAATTCCCGAAGTACCCTATGCAAATTTAGCTAGGAGATTTCAATGCCAAAGTAGGAAGGGAAGACATTTTCAAACCAACGATTGTGAATGAAAGTTTGCATGAAATTAGTAATCATAATGGAGTTAAGAGTAGTAAACTTTGCCACATCAAAAAATCTTACTGTCAAGTACAATGTTCCCACATTGTAACATCCATAAATTTACTTGGACATCCCTGATGGGAAGATACACAATCAAATAGACCATATTTTGATATATAGGAGATGGCACTCAAGAATACTTGATGTCCAATCATTCAGGGCAGCAGATTGTGATACTGCCCACTACCTGGTGGTGGCCAAGGTTAGGGAAAGACTGGCAGTGAGCAAACAAACAACACACAGAGTTCATATGGAGAGGTTCAATCTCAAGAAATTAAATGAGGTAGAGGGTAAGGAGCAGTATCGTGTTGAAATCTCAAATAGATTCGTGGCCATGGAAAACTTGGACACTGAGGTGGATGTTACTAAAGCTTGGGAAACTTTTCTGCCAAAGAGAGTCTAGGTTACTATGAACTGAATAATCATAAGCCATGGTTCGATGAAGGCTGCTCAAAATTATTAGACCAAAGAAAACAAGCCAAATTGCAGTTGTTATAAGATCCAAGCAAAATGAATAGGGATAATCTGAACAATATAAGATGTGAAACCAGCAGGCATTTCAGGAATAAAAAGAGGGAATATCTGAAAGACAAAATTGATGAGCTTGCAATGTACAGTAAGAACAAGAACATTAGAGACGTGTTTGTAAGAGTTGGGACTGCAATACTGACTGAAAGATGGGTAAACTCTATTGCCTTCTACTGTGGTCATCTTCAGGCTGTCTCTAGTTAGTGCTGCTAATCCATATTACTGCATAAAACACACACACACATTTCATCTGTCTTCAGTTGTTGTTAATTCACTGACAGATTTTTATTGTTTATTATTTACAATATATGTGACAGAAACATCTGGAAAGTTTCGAAATGTGGTGTTGGAGAAGGATGGAGAAGATCAGTTGGACCAATTATGTGAGAAATGAAGAAGTGTTAATTAGAGTCAGTGAGCAGAGGAATATCCTACACGAAATAAGAAAATGGAAGGCTAATTGGTTTGGTCATGTTTTACGCAGAAACTGGCTTCTAAAAGAAGTTATTGAAGGAAAGATAGAGGGGTGGATAGAAGTGACAAGAAGACGAGGAAGAAGGCGTAAGAAGATGCTGGATGACCTTGGGGACAGAAGAGGATACTGTCATTTGAAGGAAAAAGCTCTAGATCACATTAAATGGAGGAATTGTTTTGGAAGAGACTGTGGACCTGTCGTCTTGACAGATTACTGATGATGATGATATGTGACAACAGCCAGGAATGAACCTAGAACCTTTCAAATTCAAATACTGTATGCTGATTACCTGATGGTTTGTAAAATGAGAAGTTTCAGTTATGATTCTGAGTTGTGATAAAAAAATAATTTCAGATTTAAGGAATGAAACAAAATCAACAAGGGAACACATTAAAATGAGAAGACAGGTTCCAATTTATGTGACTGAGGAGCTTGGGATAATGGTATTGTTCTAGATGTGTACTTGGGAAGACCTTGGTTCAAATTTCAGCCAGGACACTGGCTATCCTGACAGAGATTTCTTGTTTTCCTCAGACCCTCCATGCAGATGTTGGGATAGTACCTCCATCAGATCAAGGCTTTTTCAATTTGTCATTCATCACTCTTCCTGCAATTCTGTATTTCAGTCCAGATAATGACAACTTTCGAAAATAACCCATAGCAATATATATATTGTGACATGTTGCGCAACAAAGGACCCCTACCTCCCCAGCGGCACGTGGTGGTAACGTAGCGCTCGCGTAATAGGCGAGTCATCACCCCGTCACTCTCCCCGCGGTGACGTCACGAGCGGAGCCGAAGTTAAGNCAACCTGGTAGCTATGCAACGCGAGTCAACAGCGGTGACGTAACAGGATGACGTGGCACTCATTACGCAACAGGCAAGCACTGCGGCTATATAAGTGAGCTGCACAGCGGCTGCGAGTCAGTTGTAATGTGGCTACCGCAAAGTTAAGTAGTAGACGAGCAAGTGTGTTATCAACATTTCTCCAGTCAGCCGAATACAGTTGGAGTATAGCAGCCGTCGCGGAAAGAAGAACCGGACTTGTAATTGTGTAATTGGGAGTGTGTGATACAGTGATACATAGCTCCCCTACTGTAAACGTGTAGACTACTGAACACAGATTGAGCTGATTTGCGCATAGGGTTATAAATCGTGAAACCCCGCAACAGTGTTAACAGATTAATGCGATTAGGGTTATAAAGTGTGAAACCCCGCAACTGTGTGATAAGTAATTGTAGCCGTTACTTGTAGATTGTTCAATAAACCAATTAACGATCTCTACGGCGTATTCAGTGTCAAGACACGTTACAATATATATATATAAACACATGCACGCACCCACGCACACACACATAGTTAATATGTGGTAGCTCGGTCATATAGTGACTGGCTATGGGCTGGATGGCCTAGGGGTCGGAGTTCGAGTCCCGGTAGGGTCAAGAATATTTTCTTCTCCATGTCACCCAGACCAGATCTGGAGCCCACCAAGCCTCCTATCCAGCAGGTACCACGGGCTCTTTCCTCTGGGGTTAAAGGGCCAGGGTGTGAAGCTGACCACTCACCTCCAACTAGTGCCAAGATCAAGAGAATGTGGATCTATATATCTGTTCCTCAAATGTCTTCATGGCGTAGTGCTTAATTAGTTAAGCACAGGGCCAATTTTTAGTTATCCGTGGTTTCTATGTGCGCACTTCTCCTGTCAACTGTCTTTCCCCCTCTCTCCTTCCTTGCTGAGCCGGCTTCGCGGCCTATGGAGTGGAGCTAAGGGCTCTTGACTTCCCAACCGTCGAAGGGGTAGGTCGTTTTCATTTTGGACCTCTGGTCGAGGTCATCTTCGACTATCCAAATTTACTCTTCCACATGGTATTGAAATTTAGAAAAGCAAACTCTGCAATGATCTTGTAACAGGTATTTACATCATGTTTTGTATTTTTTTCTTTATTTATATATTATATTTATTCCTTGCTGTTATTTGACTTGGTTATATGTTTTGGGTATTTCCGCCTTGCTCATTTCTTTATCCTATCTCGGCTTGTTTTATTCTGTTCTCACGAGAACCTATATAGACCAGAATGATCCCACGATGCAAAAAAGCACAGGGCCAATTTTAATTAGTATATGATTCTGCATAAAATCTCACCTTTCAGTGGTCTGTGGTATGTTTCCTCCATCTTGTCAGTAACAACAACAGAGAATCCAAAGTTAAAATTGACATCACTAAGGCCAGTTGACCTTACTGAATGTTCTGAGTCACTGCCAACTTTGACCTTCCACTGTCCTGGTTCTGGCTCAATAACATTCACTGCTTTAATGTTCTGCAGTGACAGTACAGTATTCAGCTTTGGAGGGCCCTGTACAGGTTTCCCTTCAGGGCTCACCACACCAATGTGAGGGTTTAGACCTGATACTGACACAGTAAATTCTTGCAAAGATTCATCTACAAACAAGTTGTGTTCATCCACAGAGGGTCCGGGTTTATTGACAGACAGCAAGTTCACTTTACGGGACTGTAAGGAGAGCTGCAAAAATTGCAGCACCTGTAACAGAGGATACAATTAACTAGTTTCATAAGCTTCATATTTAATAATAGGTTTGTGCAAGTCTTGAATTTCTGAGATCAGATGAAGAAAATAAAATTTTTATCTCATTTCAAATGATAATTTCTTGCTTTGGACCACTGGCATTCTTGAGTTGTCTGTCATCTAATATTATTAAAATTAAAACACAATGTTTCAGGATCTTGAATTGTTTCCATCTCCATGTGAATGGTTAGGTTGTCACCTACTTAGTCACATCTTTTAGAAACAGTTAACCTCAATATTATGTTCTTTTTAGAATGTAAAACAATGGACAAAGTCCAGAAACTCAGTAATTCCAAGTTAATATATCTTCTAGATCTGAGTTAATTTTTCATTCTTGAACTTAAAAAACTGTTACTTTGCACAGTAGCACACAAATTATTTCATTTCATTTCATTTATTCACCTTCCATAAATCTTGTCGAGAGTACATTCTCATACGGATGTGGAGATCATCCTAGTTACAGTCACAACTAAGGGTTACAGTTGTCATCCAATAGCATACACATTTGTATAAAATACTGATAAACATATACAACATAATAAATAAGTTAATTTTAGCAGTAAAAGTAATGGCAAACCTTATACAATTTGTACAGTTTTATACAAGTCTATTAATCAAAAATTCAATAGTTAAAACACAATATCATTAATGAGTTTTGTATAATATACATTAATTATATAATAAACTGAAATAAAGACTAGTATATAGTAATATAAAGATTGTGTATATCTAAAATAAGCATCTAAAAACCAGAACACAGACTGAACAATCTTGTCTTCTTTTAATTGTAAAGCAAGACAACTACTCGCATCTTAAAAAAATTTATGACCAAAATATTCCTGTAAAGAATAAAAAGAATGTAAATATAAAAAAACTGTTTTAATTGTACCTCAAAACTCTTAGTGTCACTCGATATATCCTTAATATGTTGTGGTAGATTATTATAGACCTTTGTTCCTAAACAGTAGCTCCCTTTTTGGTATTTACTCAATTTTACAAGAGTCTGATGGAGATTATTTTGCTGTCTGGTATTTATTTTATGACTCTCTGAATTTACTACGAATTTGTTTATGTTTTTTATCACAAAGAGCATAAGAGATAGTATGTACTGAAATGCCAGAGGTAAGATTTCTAATTCTCTAAATAAGTTCCTGCACGAATCCCTCCTTCTGCGTCCCAACATAATTCTAATTCTATTCTTTTGCATTCTAAAAATTTTTATACTTCGGGGTGAGTTACCACAAAAGAGTAAATCATAATTTATAATAGAATTAAAATAAGAGTGATAAACCATTTTTAAGGTATTTATGGACGTGTATGGTTTAAGCGATCTTATTATGTAGCAGACTGCACTTAGTTTAGAACTAATATACTCAGTGTGGTATTTACAGCTCATTATGTTATCACTGAATATTCCAAGAAATTTAATATTGGATATAGATGTAATTTGTTTCTTTATCATATACAATTTTTATTTCAGATTTAGGATTATTATTTCTAGCTGTAAATTAAAGGTAGTGGGTTTTGTTAAAATTTATAGAAAGTTGGTTTACTTTGAACCATTCATTTAATCTATTGTACGTCCCCCTTTGATATTCTACCAGTTGCCATACCCTACCGGTACTGGTGCGTGCTATCAGCCCCGTTCAGCCAATAAGGTCGGCCCTAGGTACACGATGCTTCCCCATCTACCAGAGGCATTGGAAACTACTTGGGCAGGAAACTTGCCTAATTTTGCTCAGAGGTCTCCTAGAGACATGAGGATCTTTTAGGTGCCATAAATCTACTACACGGGACCCGCGGCTTAAAGTCCCTCCCGGAGGACTTGTTCCCTGAATTTTTCCGCCCTTAAAAATTCCACGACCTCTGCCAGGTTTGAACCCGCGTACCTTGAGTCATGAGGTGGGAACGTTACCCCTAGACTACAGAGGCCGCTTAGTTTTGGGTAAAGCGTTTATATAAATGAGAAATAACAATGGACCCAGAATTGAACCTTGTGGGACACCATATCTAATTTTGCCCCATGTCGAAAATTCATTGCGATTAAGATTTATATTTGTAATTAAAAACCTTTGATATCTATTCCTGAAATAAGATTCAAGCCATAGTTCAGCTTTACCCTTTATCCCATAGAACTCCAATTTCGACAACAGAACCTCATGATTAACACAATCAAAGGCCTTTTCTAGGTCACAAAAAATGCCTAATATTAAGTTTTTGCTGTTTAAGGTCTTACAGATTTCATTCACTAACTTGTATATAGCCTCTTCTGTTGAAGATTTTGTTCTAAAACCAAACTGTTCTTCCACTAAAATGTTATTGTTATTTAAGTGCTCAATCAACTGAATGCTCATAGCTTTTTCTAATACCTTAGAGAACGAAGTTAAAAGTGATATAGGCCTATAGTTGGAAATATTTGATTTTTCGCCCTTTTTAAACAGCAGTCTTATTTCTGAGTATTTTAAACGATCTGGGAAAATTCCTCGTCATAATGAATTGTTGTATATGCGAGTCAAAGGAGAGCTAATGAAAAATGAACTCATTCTTAATATTTTAGTGGATATTTCATCATATCCATAAGAGTTTTTTTTTGTTTTTGTTTTTTGTTTTTGCTTTGAGAGATTTAATTGTATTTTGAACTTCCTTAGTTGATAAAGATTTAAGTTTAATATGTGGAAAGAGATTTATAAAAGTTTTCATTAAATACTGAATGGGAGTAGGGTCTGGAAGGTAACTAATATTAGTATTATTTTGTTCATTTTTTGCATTTTTATTTTCAGCTGATTGGAGCATTGCTTTGTATGGGGCTGAAACTTGAACACTAAGGGCAGTAGGTCAAAACACCTGGAAAGATTCAAAATGTGGTGTTGGAGAAGGATGGAGAAGATCAGTTGGACTGATTATGTGAGAAATGAGAGAAATGAAGAAGTGTTATTTAGAGTCAGTGAGCAGAGGAATATCCTACATGAAATAAGAAAACGGAAGGCTAATTGGATTGGTCATATCTTACGCGGTAACTGCCTTCTAAAAGAAGTTATTGAAGGAAAGATAGAGGGGCGGATAGAAATGACCAGAAGACGAGGAAGAAGATGTAAGAAGATGCTGGATGACCTTGGGGACAGAAGAGGATATTTTCATTTGAAGGAGAAAGCTCTAGATCACATCAAGTGGAGGAACTGTTTTGGAAGAGACTGTGGACCTGTCATCTTGATAGATTACTGATGAATGAATGAATGAATTTTCAGCTACAGATAAAAAGTAATTGTTAAAGGTTTCTGCAATTACTTCCTTTTCTCTAATCCATTTTCCATCCACCTTTAATGCGGATATTTTTTCATTATTTGGCCCCTTATTAGTTTCTAATTTTACTATATACCATATCGTTTTATTTTTATTTTTGGAATTTTGTTATCATATTTTAGTTTTTTAGCTTCCTTAATGACCTTAGATAAAATTTTACAGTGTTTTTTTACAGTAGTTTCTTAATTCTGAATAATTACTGTTTCTACATGCCATATAGAGTACTCTTTTACATTTACAGGACGTTATTATTCCTATAGTAATCCAATCACTTATTTTAATTGAAATTTTAATTTTTCTTTTTGGAAAACCGGAATAGTAAATTTTCAAGTAAGTGTCTAAAAAGAAGTTAAACATTATATTGACATCATCACTAGAAAATGTTGAGTCCCATGTTTCATAACTTAGTTTAACTAAAGTCATTTATTGTGTTTGTTTATTTTCCTTATTATTTTAAATCGTTTAGCATGTGTTCTCATGTTTATTGTTTTAAATGTTATGGATTGTGCAGCATGATCAGACAATTATTTATTATTTATTTATTAACATTTATTATTTATAATTATTTATTATCAGACATTTATTATAGGCCTTATAGAATAATATTCCCTTCTAGAAATATCGATGAAAATATTATCAATGGCCGTAGCAGAATTTCCTTGAACTCTGGTGGGAAAATTTATTGTACTTATTAAATTATAAGTTCTCAGTAAGGTATCTAATTTGTTTTTCTTTTCACTATCAAGAAGGTAATTTATATTAATATCCCCACAAATAATATATTCTTGTGTTGAGGTATAAGTACTATCTAGTTTTGTTATGAAAGTATCAATGTTTCCAGTTGGAGCTCTATATATTGTAATTATACAAAGTCTGTTGGAGCTCAGGTTTCACTTAACAGCACATACCTCAAAATCTTTTTCTTTACAATATTTTTTTAGGTCTATATTTACAAATTTCAAGCTTGTGCCTAGATAGATGCATACTCCTCCTTTTTCATACAAGGTTCTAGAATAGTTTGCTCCTAGTTTACAAGAATCTATGTTTAACTGTTTAATTCCAAAAAATTCATGTGATGTTCTGTAAAACATAATATGTGTGGGGGAGGCTGTGTGTAGATGACTTAATAGCTCATTTGCTTTCCCCCTTAAACCTCTAATGTTCTGATAAAAAATATTAAAGAATTTGATATCATTTTTTTTTTGGTTACTCCGTTTAAGGAAATATTTCTTTTCGGAGCACCTTTATTTACCATAAAAAATCCTTATTTTTCATACCTGGTAGTTTTTTTTAATCTGTTTGATTTGCGTACTGGTTCATTTTTTTGCTCTGTAGTTGTTTTTACTGAGTAATTCATAGCTGGACACTTGTCATCTTGTAGATTTGCATTATAATTTTCAGATTCCTTCCAGAGCAAGCAAATTGGGGTCAAATTTTTATTAGATTGAGAAATTGTTATACAGGTTGCTGCTATATGTTTAAGTATTTCTTCTTTTCCTCTCCTGTTCAGATGCATATCTTGTCTTGTAAAGAAGTGTCTGTTTATATCACAGTTCATTACTGTGACACGTTCATGATATTTCACGATTGTAAACAGTTTCCTATTAAAGGCATTTATCTTATTACTTACGCAAGACCAATCTGCCAGGTTGTGTCTATGTTTATCATTTATCAATTATTATCTTTCAACAATTTATACATACAGGTATTACAACCATTTGGATAAGGAAATTGTCAGTTTTACATCTAATTCTCATGCATATCTTTACAGTGTACAATGTACCACCCCAATATAGGGGGTTTGTCATCTGAAACAGAATAATATTAGTATGAGTATTATTACTTACAAAGTTTAAAATGTGTCTTAGACCCATTTTAGAATTATTTTTTGAGATATCGTTTGCACCTCCACTAAATACAAGAATATCATTTTTTCCTAAGGTTAATATAGTATCTTTTACAGAATTACTTAGGGTACATAAATCAGCTCCTGGTTTTATAAATCCAATTACCTTATAAGGTTTATCAAGATTTTCTCTCAGTTTACCTGCACATCTCCTTATCCAGTACAGCAGAATCATATTGACTGATAATGTAAGGGTAAAACAATTTGTCAATGAGATTTGTCTCTTTTCCTCTGTCTGCCCACATTGCATCTTCCTGACATACAAGAAAGTACAGCAAAAGTACTGTATCACTTTTACACTTTTCAGGCTAAATAAGCTGTGAAAAAAATATCTGACACCTGAACAGGCAATTTTTAGATGAAGTGACATGTGAGAAAAGTTCTGAAGTTGGTACCCACAATTTTCAGAGTCAAAAAGTGATCCTAGAAGTGAGTTATAAACACAATGGTTTATTGAAACGTTCTACAGAAAGAGGATCTAGCTGTGTTGTGTGTATTATCTGGTGCTGTCAGTAGTTAGACTATACAGCATCGTAAGATATAAAGGTTTCATGGGGGGGGGGCTAAATTTGATAACATTTTTTTGGGCCATCAGCCATGTCAGCTGATTAAAACTTACTGACATTTCAGAGACCACCTCTGATATAATAACATGTACATCAGACCCTGATTATGGGGACAAAGATGGTCTCTCAAACACTGGTAATTTTTAACCAGCTGACACAGCTTATAGCCCTAGAAGATTTTAAGGATGGCAAATGAACTGGAAAGGTTTTAGAAGGAGCTGGTAATAGACATAAATAGTGTACTTTAGAGAATTTGGAAAGGTGGACAGTGTTATAAATTGTGATCACAATAAAAAAAATTGTCTACTAGAGAACTTACAGTCTTGCTTTTCTTCTATATTGCAACAGTATTAATTTGACCACATTAATTCACACTTAATTCATTAAATGTTTAAAATGTTATTACAAGTATTGAGATATATGTACATTCAATGTTTATGCTACATGTTTCAGCCGCACAGAGCCTTCTGGCAACACATCTTTTAAAGGAGTCCACTGCACTGTGCACTTGGTCAGATTGTATTCATTAAGGCATGTTGATATGTGGCTCTTGTACAAGGAATATGAAACAACACTAGATACACACAATTAAGGGAGTGGCATACCTAATGGGACATGAAAACAGCCACAATACATAAGGTAGGAGAAAAAGCATCCTATAAAATCATCCTACATCAGAATTATATAAATTAATAATAACAACAATGGCATGTCTTAATGAATATAAATTGACCAAGTGCACAGTGCCGTGGACTCCTTTAAAAGATGTGTTGCCTGAACATGGCCCTGTGCAGCTGAAACATGTAGCATAAACACTGGATGTACATATATTTCAATACTTTTAATGACATTTTAAACATTTAACAAACATTTAGTAAATTAAGTGTGAAATAATGTTGTTAAATTAATACTGTTGCATTATATACGGAAAACAAGAATGTAAGTTATACATCAACGCAACAGGATGCTGAAATATAACACTACTAGAGAATATTCAAGTTCTTGTCTCCATTACTGAAATGTTTCCAAATTATAATCTCAATCATGTATCAAATTATGGAGTCTCCTTGCACATTCCTAGTATTCAACATCTGCATGTGTGGGGTTACAACGCTTTGTTTATGTAAAAGGGATGGCTAGAACACGGATACTGAAAGGAACCTACGTTAAAATTCAAAGGAAAGAAAGCTGTGGGATGATTCCAAATAAAGACGTTCATCCAGGTGTGGAAAGCCAGCATTAAAAGAGGAGAAAACTGGAAAAGAAAGAAAAAAAGAGGAAAAACTAGGATGAGAAAGAAGAGATTGAATGCTCTTCAATCAGAGACATGTGTAAAATGGTAAAAATGCTAGCAGATGTGTGGGACCTGATGACACTAAACTGTCATTCAGAAGATTCTGAGTTTAGTCTCTGGTAATACCTGTGTGCAAATCTTTCTGTTCATAAATTTCAATCCTGCCTTCAACCATGCTACTGCGTGCTGATATATAGAAAAGACAAATTTTAAATAAAGATTAAGAATAATGAAATGTATAAAATCTCAAATATATATATATATACAGTCAACTCTCGATTATCCGGGGGCGGATTAACCGGTTTGCGGCTTAACCGGGGCTTTTTTTTTTAAGTTTATATGTTGTTTAATATTCATTCACTTTTGTTTCACATGGTGAGTTGTAACACTATTTTCGCACTAGTGTGAACCGAGCTCTGCATTATTTCGTCCCGTTATGCGAACACAATGTTCTAGGGTGGGGGTGAAAGAATGCAAGAATTTTTGGAAAGTTTCAAGGACAAATACACCGCCCCAGGTTATTTAACGGTACCATCTCAGTGTGAGAGTGCATTGTGAAAGTAAGTATCAGTTTCTTAATATAGATCTTCAAGTGCGTTAGCAAAATGTCGGGGTTTAAAAGGAAGCGTGTTGTGTTAAGTATTCAACAGAAACTTGAAATTATCAATCAGCTGGAAAAAGGAGCTGTAGTTAAACAATTAGCAATGCAATACGGTATTGGAGAACAAACTGTTCGTGATTTGAAAAAACAAAAGAATGAGTTAATTTCCTTTGCTTCGTCTTCTAATTCAAGCGGAATGAAGAAGAGAAAAACCATGAAGAAATCAACATACGATGATCTCGACAAAGCGATGCTGACCTGGTTTAATCAACTAAGGGCACAGGGAACAACAATAACAGGACCAGTTTGTGCTAAACAAGCTAAATATTTTTTCGAAGCACTTGAACTAGAAGGGAGTTTTGACGCTTCTTCCGGTTGGCTAACACGTTTCAAGCAGCGTCATGGAATACGAGAAATCAGTATTCAAGGTGAGAAATTGTCAGGGGACTTGTCAGCATCAGATCAATTTTGCACCAATTTTGATAGTTTTGTGAAAAGTGAAAATCTGCTGCCAGAACAAATCTATAATGCCGATGAAACGGGTCTTTATTGGAAATGCTTGCCAACCAGAACATTGGCATTTCAAAATGAAAGACAGGCTCCAGGTCACAAATCCAGTAAGGAGAGATTGACAGTCTTGTGCTGTTCTAATGCATCAGGAACACACAAACTAATACCAGTAGTTATCGGCAAAGCGAAAAGACCACGCTCTTTTAAAGGAACAGTAGCTTCAAGTCTGCCTATCCATTATTTTAACCAGAAAGTAGCTTGGATGAATAGAGCGATATTTAAAGAATGGTTTGATTTTAAATTCGTGCCTCAAGTTCGTGACCATCTAAAATCCCAAGGCCTACCTGAGAAAGCTGTGCTCCTCATTGACAATGCGCCCTCACATCCTAACGAAAGTCTCCTGAGGTCAGATGATGGAAATATTTTTGTGAAATATTTTCCCGCTAATGTTACCGCACTTATCCAACCAATGGATCAAGGAGTTATCTCAAGTATGAAGAGAATCTACAGATCAAATTTGCTACAAAAGTACATCGATGAAGGCAATGATCTGACGTGTTTCTGGAAGTCCTTTTCAGTATTAGATGCCATATACGAGATTTCAACAGCGTGGGATACAGTAAAGCCATCTGTATTGAAAAATTCATGGAAGAAACTGATGCCTTTCATCACTAATGAAGATGACGAAATCCATGGATTCACTGGATTCAGTGAAAATGAGATAGCCATAAAATTGACAAAAGTGGCTAACCAAGTTCATGGTGGTGAAGAAGTCAACGAGGAAAATATAAGAGAGTGGTTTAACTGTGACTCGTGTGAACCGGGCTTCGAAATGTTAAGCAGTGACGAAATCGTAACTTCAATGGGGGTGCAGCCAGAAGAGCGGGAAGAAAGTGAGAATGAGGAAGAGGTGGACAGTGTTGCCAGTAAGAAAGTATCACATGGTGCTGCGCTTAATCATTTGGAATCCTTACTAGACTATCTTGAGAGTGAAGAGGACAGTTTATTAAGTGACAAGCTAATATTACGTAGGCTTCGTACGGATATCCGTAAAAAGGAAAATGCCGCGAAAAAGCAAAAGACAGTATTAAATTATTTTAAGTGTTAAGTGTGACCGTAAAAAGTGCTGGATGTTGTTGAACAGTGATTGAAATAACTAATTCATACTGAGTGTAATGTAAAGAAAGTATTAAATAGGCCATGAGATGACATAGAAATGAGGATGAATAAATTTAAATACAGGTAGGTCTATAGTATTATGAAGGTATTAAAAGGTAAAAGGTAAAGTTGTTCCTCTGCTCAACGAATTAAGCCCTACGCCATTAAGGCGTGTGGGGGAGTGGATGTATAGATCCAAATTTTCTTGACCTCGGCACTAGTTGGAGGTGAGTGGTCAGCTTCACGCCCCGGCCGCTTTACCCCCGGGGAAAGAGCCCCCGGTACCCATTGGATAGGAGGTTGGATGGACCCCAGAGCCGGTCTGGACGATTTGGAGAAGTTAAAATTCTTGACCCTACCGGGACTCGAACTCCGACCCTTCACAGTCGTCCAGCCCGTATAATAAAATTTGGCTTAACCGGGTTTTCGAT
>NW_019719369.1:206084-228840 GCF_002891405.2 Cryptotermes secundus | reverse complement strand
TTTCTCTGGCCATTATCTCCGTAACCGTTCAACTTTGGACATAGGTGTTTTGGGTTATATCGGCATACTTTAACATAAGGAACACCCTCCCGAAGTTTGGCACATTCCTCCTGGGACACCCTGTGTATATGTATATATATTCAAATTTTGTGCATGAACCTTTCTGCACATGATGACGGAACAGCTGGGATCAAGACAGATCCAAGTCACAGAGACAAAGGGAGCTGTCAGGCAATATACAGCTCAGTTATGAACGTGGCTCGCATACCTCATTTACATCAGTCTTGTTTAGGTGGTAAACCTGTCCAGAACTAGTAGATGCAATTTTCTCAAAGACCTGGTAACCAACATGTTTGTTATCTCCACAGTCACCTGTCATCACGAACACAACCTGCCGAACAAAGAATGGTAATGCATTAGTCAGTTTAACAACACTGACAGTATCTCACACTAATATATAATGCCAGAATGATTAGTGAATAATTAATTTGAAATGGAGTGGAAGAATGACTCTTTAATACATAGTTTATTTAGTAGATCACAAACAATCAAGCAATAACTTACTTCAGTGAATTGAATGTATTTTGTTGGATACTGATAATATTTTGATGTGTACATATGAAATGCAGTACAGGACATGATGGAGACTCTCTACAATTGATTATTTGTTCATGTCATTCATGGCAGTCCTTGAGCATTGGCCTTGATGAATCATTTGATAAAACTGGGAAGAAATACAAGAGAAAGCACTGGAAGTAAATATCGGTTATGCTTATATAATAAATGATTAGTCTTCCTGTGGAATTCTTAATGGGTGTTGCTATAATACAAAAAATAAAAGTAAACAACTTCGCCATAATTATCAGTATCTGCTCAAGATTCAAACTGGGCACCTCTTAAGTAAAATGTGAATCAGTCGCAGAACTTCATCAGATTGATACATGTGCTTCTTGTGCTGGGGGACTGACTACATGTGGACTATCAACACTGATGGGAAGCGCAGCTAAGTGACGTTTTAAGAATATGACATATCAGACAAACCTTATAGCAGTGTCTGTAAAATTTACCGACATTTAAAGAAATAAATTTCGGACAGCAGAATCCAAAGGTTCAATACAACTAGCGTAAACATAACACTGAGGTAACTTGATCTACCTCCCATCCTTACTAGCTCCATAAAATGTTATCCTCCCATCTTTTCCCCACCAAAATTCTGTTTCACTTAAATACAAAATAAATGATACATGTAACTGACCTAAACACTTTATTATGTATGATTATCCTTTATTTACATAACACTTGTCAAGTCCAGAACAGGGATTAAAGGAAGACTCTCAGTTCCTCATTTAATAACTAAACATAACACCTATTGTGAATTTAAAGGGAAGTCCTGTCAAAGTTTTTTCATGTTAACATCCAGCTATTTCTCCCACATTGCTTCCCACTCTTATGTATTAGAGAATTATGGCTCAAAGGTGAAGTTTAACGCCATCTCCCATGAAAAACATGCACAAGTAGTCAATCATAAACCATCTCCTTTTTAAACTATACTAAATTTCACATATCAAAACCAAAATTTCTGTGAGTATTAATAATATTATTAATACTCACAGAACAGACGAAGTACACTGAAATAAAACGCTACTCACTTCTTTGTGACCTGCCACATAACTTATATTCATGAAACATTTTAATTCTTGATAATCATTGTTTTTATACCCCGAAACTGTGTAACCTAAGAGCTTTAAGAGGGTTGCGCCATAGCGCAAGCAGTTTGTCGCTGGCTTCCAACCATGGTGGCCCGGGTTCGATCCCGGGTCTGGTCAAGTGGGATTTGTGAAGGCAGGTTTTCTCCGAGTACTTCGGTTTTCCTTGCCAATCTTCATTGAACCAACCGCTCCACAATCACCCTCACCTATCATCTGGGGCTGGTACAATAGGCCAGAAGTGGCCGCAGTATAAGGGACTTAGTCCTACCCCACTAGCAATGAAATATGTGTGACCTTCACTTGGTTGGTAGATTTCACTTCTCTAATCTATAAATTTACAAAAGATGAATTATGTATTTTCAAAACTGGCAATATTAATACATTCAGTGCTAATCCTTATTAATAAAGCATCCCTCAATAATGCAACAATACTTTTTTTAATATAAAAGATATCTAAAATATGTTTTCATCAAAAGTGCAACTTTAATACTTTACGATGTTGTTAAAGACATAAAATGTCATTAAAACACTAAGAGGATAACTTATACACTAAAAGTGATCATCAGTGCTAATCCCATCGCCTGACAGGTTGGAGTTTACCACATTTTGGTGCTGATCTCAGCATGTGATGAGCTGTTACCACTACATGTGTAAATGTCATAATTTGCTCAGATATCACTCAAATGCAGGGATACTTGTTAAAGTGTGATAAAACCAAACATACAGCAATTATCAACTGTTTTTCATTAGTTCTCTTCCATTATGAATGTAGCAAGTTCAAATATCAGTCTTTGCTGAAAAATGGCTGGCTCCAACAAGTAAAAGCCCATGCAGTGAATGTGTCAATATCTCTCCATTTCATTCCTGGGAAAGACATTTCAAATTTCTATTACAGTGTAAGGTCATGATATACTGGTACATGAAAGGAGGTTACAAATTTGGAACTACTCCTGTATATACATGCCTCTGAGTGACTGAACAAACTCCTTAATTTAACTCAAATAGTCTTACTAACAGGCCAGCACAAACGTCCTATAAATCTATAAGCCATCTCCAGAAGGTAGGACCAGAATAAAAAAAAATCTTGAGTGAGAAATTTTCCTTCTAGGATATGGGGTAAGGAATGATGGTAGGATGGACAAATAGAAGGGATAGGTAAGGAGTATAAGGGATGGAAGGGAAGGACATAAAGGACGAGGAAGTGGTAAAGAAGGGAGAAGCAACTGCTTAAATGTGATGGAGAGAGGGAGACAAACAAAAAGGATGGGATAACAATATGGGAGAAAGGAGGAAATGAGGCAAAGATATGAAAGGAATAAAGGAATGGTAGAATAAAATTATGTTTGCCACCATCCTTGAGAAGTTGTAATATAATAAAAGAAAATTCTAAGTGTTATCATATTCTAGGTACCATGGCTACCTAGCAACTGAAATTTGTGCAAACCTGTTACTAGTACTAGACACTGAAGTTAGATTACTTGACTTTTTTTCCTCTGAATGAGAGCTAGCACGTCAGGTATCAGGTTGTAGTCCTTGGCTCTTGCATCGGTAAATACATAAATGAAAGAATTGGGTAAACTGACAGACAGTGCCTCTTTTACTGCCCCTACTGCCATCTCAGGACAGTCACCACCTCCATGGACTGTTATATTCTGCAGGCTCTCCCGAAACTCATTGTGGTCTCTTGTAACAGTCACAGGTCCAATTCCTGAAATACAAATATGAGTACTGAAACCATGTGTGGTGATAAGGAAAATACACCATACGCCTGGTTTTATTTTCATACTGACACATAACCTTAAAAAATGGAATTAAACCTCTCACCATTGTAGGTTAAGTGACAGAGTCTCTTCATTCCTTCATAAAGCAATTAGTTGTATGAAATCAGACAATTTTAAAAAAAAAACATGCTTAGTTTCCCCAAGAAACTGGTCCTTACAGACTCTCAACTTTGATTTTCATATATACACCAGAAGGATACTGTTACAGAGAAAGGCCAATTATAAGATGGTTGTGGTGTCAGGACAAGCTACATTCAAATTTTTTTATGGCAGAACATGTGAGAAATTACATGGTATACATATTGCAAGAATGAAAAATTTCTTGAAGTAAAAACTGTGACAATCTGTTTGATAGTCACTAATACATGGCCATCTTGTTCTTCAGTAAGAGTTAAGGTTAATTAAAAATGGATAAAGTTGTCCCTGTGCTTAATTAATTAAACACCACATCATGAAGACATGTGGGGAAGCTGAGGCATAGGTCCACCATTCTTAACTTCATCACTAGATGGAGAAGGGTGGTCAACTTCACAACCCTGCCACTTTTTACCCATGGAAACAGTCCCTGGTAACCGCTGTATAGGAGGCTCGGTGGGCCTCAGAGTTTGTTTGGATATTACAAAGAAGAGAAACATCTCTTGCACCTACCAGGAATTTAATTACTAATCCTCAGTTGGCCAGCCTATAGGCTGGCCTAATTGTTATACCAACTGTGATATCCCGATTCCAGGAACCAGCTGTAGACAGAACAAATGCTGACTATCTTGTTACGTCTCTTCAAAAACTTAAAAACACATCAATGAAAGAGAATTTCATTCAATGTGTTGAAGGAGTAATTTTGGTGTTACCAATTGTTTCCAGTATGAGGTACATAATAGATAATTTTCAAATTCTGTAAATTTAGGCTACTGGAATTAATCTTTCTCCATTTAATCCTCAATTTTTGATATATGATGGACAAATAAACATTTCTGTAAATTTAGTCTTAGAAGACTGTGGCAGTTAATGTGCATATTAGTTCCAGCTGTCAGTATAACTGCTGTGAGGCGTCAGTACTAGTTCAAAAACAGGAACATTTCACCTAGCTCTTTGCAATCGAAAAGGCTGAAATACGAAATTTACCTAAATTATACATAACATTTCACTTACGCTCTATCTGGAATGAATCCAAGCAGAATATGTTGATAAGCCATGGCATGTAAAACCCATATGCTGTACAGATGCTGGATGACCAAAAATGTCTGGGAACCTCCCACATTCTAACACACAACTTCACCAGTCTAACATACAACTCCCACAATATAGTCAAAGTCACATCGTGACTGACAGTCAGTCAGTCTGTCTGTCTTTGTGTCGAGCCCTGGCCGGGGCTCATGAACAGATGTTTCTCTGAAATGAAAGTTACTGTCCTGTCCATGTGGGGCACCCTCTCTGATGAGAGGTTGGGTCTATCATTTGTCATTCATAGTCGATAGTATTAGGCCATTGTCACTATATACACTTATTTAAAATTAAGCCTTAATATCTAGTATGTATAATTTATACAAGGCCCCTGTCAGTCCAGGCTCAGTACAGCAGACTATGTCCTATTTCTAGTAGTATTTGCTACCATGGCAGTCTAGTCACTTGAACTGTCATATGCCTGACCGCCACCAAGTTTAAACCTCTTATACTTTCTGTGTCGGGCTTCACCTTGTCCAATGTCGCGAAAATTATCATTATCATGAGTGTGTATGACTTCTGCTTATTGCCTGCATAATTTTGTTTATATAGTCATATACATATGGGATTTTGAACACCATGTGCAAATAGCAGACCGGTGTGCGCCTCGGAAAATTGCCAGTGGTGCGGAGAATCTTGTTTTGCAGGCGCTGCAATTTCACTAGATGGGTGTCTGCTGCAAACTCCCATGTCATGACCCAAGATGTTGGTGGGTCAACTGAATTACGTTGACCAAGCGGTAGCGTAATAATTCAGTGACGATGATTTGTCATTTGGCTGCCTCAGCGTGTATTCCAACCACAAAGAGCAAATACTCACTATAGAATATAGAGGATTTATTGAACTGTGTGTACATTACATACAAGCGCTGGTGGACGTAAGCATGGCCAGCCTTCTCCTCGCAACAACCCAGACAAAAATGCACCCTTCAACTTCTCTCTTGTTCTTAAAAACTAATCTAAACTAAGAAGAAAGCAGTCTTCTGGGATTTGGCACCATGTATATGTGGTGTTAACCGACGTTTCGGAGGAACATATAGCCTCCATTGAACCCTTCACAAATATCAAGTTACACCAGCCTGAGTTGAAGGACAGGTTCCAGACGAGATACTCCAGGACTCCACTGATTTATGAAAATGGCAGGGGTAGATATAATATTTTTAAGTAGAAGCAGGTCAACCTTTTGACACTTTATAGATATTAGTAGAGGGCATGACCCCACACATCAGACTCAGGGTTAATTAAACTACAGGGGTGGTACAACCTTTTGCAACACCCAGGCGGAACTAGCATAAGTCATTACAGATCTAATAAGAGCTTTGTAGGGGGTCAATTAATGTTAGCGCTCAATCGCTCACTTGTGAATAGGGAATATACTCTAACGAATGTTCTGAAGGCTCTGACTTCGATCATTTCTATGTGCAATCTCCATGTAACTCTTATCAAAGATTACACCTAGATATTTTGCACTATTTACAAATGGAATATTTCTTCCATTTAGAGTGAGACAAGACTCAAGTGATCGAGGACTACGAGAGAAGTAGACCCCCTGAGTCTTATCTTCATTAATTTTAATATTCCAGCGCTCACACCAGGTCTCCATTGAGTTGAGACCGTGGTGGAGTTTTCTAACAATAAAACCCTCCTTGCGATCTGTCGCATACAGACAGGTGTCGTCCGCAAAGAGGGCCAGGTGAACACCATGTGTATGGGGGGCACCATTAATATACAAGTTGAAAAGAATAGGGGACAGGACCGAGCCCTGTGGCAACCCTGCTTGCATTTCCCTTGGAGTTGACATTTCGTCTTCAACTGAAACCCTGAATTTACGTTAAGAGAGAAATGACCCGATAAGCTTGGTCAAACTGTTCTAGAATTCCAATTTTGATAACTTATACAGCAAGCTTGAGTGCCACGTGGTATCAAAGGCGATTTCAATGTCCAAGAACACCGCAGCCGTAGATATTTCATTGTTGAAATTAAGGGTCACGTGATCCGCCAGCCTCATGCATTTCAATGTCGTGATATGATGTGCACGAAAACCAAACTGGCTTGCGTTGAGCAGGCCTCTTTCTTCAATATGTTTTTGAAGTAATTTCAAAATTACTTTTTCCTGTTTTCCTGTCATGGACAGGAGGCTGATCGGACGTAAATTCTGCAGGAATTTTGGTTCTTTACCGGGTTTAGGTAAAGTTATTACTTTTGTTTCCTTCCAAGTGTTTGGAAAATGAGAGGGCTGAAGACTATCATTAAATAAATGAGTTAGATGAACCAATGGTCGCCTCTAAAGTTACTTGAGGCATTCATTCGGGATGCCATCAATTCCGCAGACCTTTCTCACGTTCAAGGAATTTATTAATTTCTGTACGTCACATGGTCTCATCCTTTGAGGGAGGTTGTTGTCTAGGGTTTCAAGCAGAGCTTGAACTCTAGCCTCCACCTGCCGTTCATGGTTAGCGTCACACACATCGTGAGGAGTGAACTGAATTTCCAGTCAGATATTGCGTTGAGCTTTTCGGAAGGATGGAATTTAAGGCCTGCAGAACCATGAATAGCAGATGGTGCCCTTGGTCCATCTCTCTTTAAGAGAGATTTTGCAATGGGCCACATACCCTGAGGTGTGACTTCACCGTTACCTATCTTTTTTGTCCCACCGTTCAAGTGCCTTTTTTCAGGCCATTCGCCTGATTGATTTTGTGACCCAGTTGACTGCTGTTTTACACGCTGGATCCCTGGTTTCTTGACACAATTTCTGTAGCATCTACTTATGTTTCAACAAGCGATCTAGACCAGGAAGATCGTTGTTTATGGCCGAAAGTGTAACTTTACTTATCAACAACCCATATGCCGAAGCAATAGAGGCTGCAAAGTCGCGTGCCACTTTATCGGCTTCTACCCCCGACTTAATTTCTAGTTTAGGTGATATTAACTTACGAGGCACGACTTTGAAATCGTTTCCAATCTGTAAATCTTTCAATAGATTCCGAAAGATTCCTAATTTTAACGTGATCCAGTATGTGGTATATTATTGGTAGGTGATCTGAATCCAAAATACCAGAGACGATGACATCTGACACTCTGGTACTCTGATATTCTGGTGGACCACATTATCCAGCACGTCACCATTTCCCGCAGAGGAATAATGAATGGGGCATTGTGGTGCTGAAATTTCGAATTCACTCATATCAAACAAATCGATGAGTTTCTCGCCTGAGGGGTTTGAAATTCTGCTATTCCAAAATGGGTACTTAGCATTAAAATCGCCTGCCAAAATAGACTTTCGTATTAAGTTTAAGAGCTCTGCTATGTCAGCATCACTTAAGGCCCTGCCTGGGGATTTATAAATAGCTGTAAGCAGCACTTCACCCTTACCAATTGGTATGCAGACCCCTGTCGCTTCTACTGAAACAAAGGGTGGTAGGTCTACATGGTTATGGGGAATGCCTTTTATAACTGCGACGGCAGTTCCGCCTTTTCTGCCCGAGTGGCGGTCAGTTCCATAAAATTTGTAATTTGGAATAAAGAACCTCTCATGAGGTTTCAGATGTGTCTCTGAAAACAGGGCCACATCTACATGTAGGTCTTGCAGCTGTTTACTGAGCTCATGAAAACATATGAACGGAAGAATTTTCTTCGATGAATATGGAATGAGAAGCAACAGAATAGCTTTATTAAGTTCAATAAAGATCAAGGCAGTATGCCACCAACATCTGTCACTTAAGGTGAGTTATGTCTTCATGTTATGGAAGTCAAATGGAAACTTTTACCTTCTGGCTCACTTAAAAACTGAAAGTTACATTTTCCACAAAAAACAACAACTTACATTTAAACAATAGTATAAATTGAGAACATTTTTCAAGTATATGTGTTAAAAAGCAGTTATACAACAGCCATTGTTAGAAAATGTGTAAACAACTGTCGTTTCTATGTAATGGCCGCAAGAGACAAGCACGCTGATTGCCGGCAGTAAGCTTCTGCTCTGGAAATATTTGGTCATAAGCCCAGATTGGGATCAACACCAAGACTGTCTGACTGACCGTCATTCGCAATATGACTTTGACTTTGACGTCGAAGGTCAAACCCGTGTGGAGGCGCGCTTGAACACCACCATGACCCTGTGAGTCGTAGAAGGCGACGTAAAGGGAAGTCTCAAGTCTGAGAGAGTAAAATATGGTCCCAAGGGACATGGACCTGAGAAAGACTGTGCTGGCAAGGGCATATACACGTACAAGAGACAGACCCGTCCTCTCGTTAGAGAGGGCGCCCCACAGAAACAAGACCTAACTGTCAAATGGTAATAATTAATATCTGGTCATGAGCCCCAGATGGGGCTCGATACCAAGACTTACTGTCTGACTGACTGTTGGCCGCAATGTGACTTTGACTTTGATTACGCGGGAGTCTTGAGACGGCAGAGGGAGTCGCCTGGCAGTAAGGACGTGAACACGGAAGCTGAGAAAGCTACGGCATTGGAAGCCATTAGCAGGCCACAACCAGTGAAGATGCAGCAAACTGAGAAGACTTAAGTGTGTGGTGTAGTGAACTGCACAGTGTGTGAATTAGCGATAGTGGTATAGTTACTTGTAGTTACAATCTGTAAGTGTTCAATACGTCCAATTACCAATCCTCGTCTACAGTCACTCACACACGTGACAATATTTCACTGGCTCTTATGTTCACTTACTGCAGATACAAATTCATTATTACAATGTTAATCACATTACTGTTATCAGTGCAGAGAGTCATAAATTATCTGCTGTACATTTAAGTTGTACATTTTTATTTTGGGGAGAACTTATTAAGTTCCATTTGAGATTTATTTAAATTAGGGATTATAGAAAACAGATACAAGCCAATATTAAACATGACAGTTCTTTTGTAGAATTCTGAGATAGTTATTTACTGCCACTGTTGTTTTGAGACTATGAAGCGTCATATTGTGATGCATATGTCCATTGCTACGTAATGGTTCGGTAAACATATTTCCTCAACACAAGCCCTCAACAATAGGACATCCATTGCTAGGTAACGGACCGGTGGACGCGCGTTCTGGACAACAGTAGACGTCCATTGCTAGGCAATGAACGTGTTTCCCATGGAGTCTGCCCAGAAGCTATTCAGTAGAGGCAGTCCAGTCAGAATTGAGCGAGTCCTAGGAAGTCAAGGAAGAAGGGTTTGCCTGAAGATCTATGGCGAGTTATTGTAACTTATTGTGATTATGAGTGATTGTATAAGGAGTGATCAGTAAATCCAATTACCAATCCAAATTCTGTCTTGTAAATCACCCATACATGTGACAATATGCTGGGATGTTTAATGAATGATGAATTGGGAAGTAACTGAGAATTGCATATTCAGATATTATCCTAGCATTTGCCTGGACGGTCTGAATGAAACCATGAAAATCATTAGTCGTGATAGTTGTCCTGGCCGAGACGCAAATCCAAGATTGTCCTAAATACATGTCTATATTATTACTGCTAGGTTAGACTCTTTGGTGTGCAAACTGTGAATGTCAGTGTTTATTCAAATCTGTTGAGTGTATCTCAGGATGAACATGGCGATGAACACATATGACCCCCTCCACCCCAATTCCTATTGTAAAGAATGTATAATAACTGGGAAATATAAATCAGGATCAAGCAAAAAAGTCTCACATTTTTTCTACCGAAACTTCAACACAACTTCCAACTTTCTTAGATCTGTCCTACATTATAAAGTTAAGATGTTTGTATCACTTACTTGGGTCGTGGAATGGAACTAAAACGTAGTTATAGATGGGTTTGTCTGGGAGTTCCAACATTGTCGCCATAATCCTCTCAGCTCCCATTTTTACTTGAACCAAGTCATCCCACATGGAACCTGTTGAATCAAACACAAAGGCCAAACTAGCCCCTCTGTGTGTCCCTTCCTCATCACTTTCACTAATTTCATCAGGTGATATTTCAACATCCAAAGAAATATTGCTCTCTTCATGATCTCCTGATTCTATCTGGTCACTGTCTTTGTCTTTATTTGAGGAAGGAAGTCGATTTAAAACAAGTTCCTCAATATGTTGGCCTAACGTTTTATTCTGCATAGTCCCATCTGGATTTGGTTTACGCGAATAGTGGTACACCTCAAACACATTATTGTACATAACATTCTCATTATCAGTTAGGTTTTGTTCAGTGTTTGAACCAGAGACTTGTACATTAGACCCAGGAGACTCCCTTGCATGTCCTACACTGCCTGCCTGGTAGTTGAAATAGCGATTTTCTTCACTGTCAACAATATCTGAGATGTTAAAAACTTTTTCAAAAATATCTTCATTATCAAATGAATTATTAAGAAATTCTGGAGTAGGTGAATCTAACAAAACATCATACACCGAGTCATTGATTGACTGACTTTGGATTTTACTTTTGTTATAATTCTCCAAATTTGCATCCTGATTCTCTTCCGCATCAAAATCACTTTGATCTGCCATTTGATCCTGGTATATATCTGACCCATCATTAATAAGCTGATTAAAACTATTTTCGTCAAAAGGCTCTTCAGAATTATTTTCAGTATTTAAAGACTTGTAATTATTATGTGTTATTATACTGCCATTGTCAGAATCAACATAAAGGTCACCTACATATTGTTGTGGAGTTACATAATCGGTGGCAACACTGTAAGATGGATTACTGTTGAGGAAACTAGCATTGTCATCTTCGGTGTGACTGTTATTAAGGTTTGGACGATGGTCAAATTCTGGAAATGAGCTGAAATTTTCCTTATTTGTTTGCTGGAGAAATTCACTTTTGCCTTTTCCTTCTATAATCATATCAGCACTATTTATGGGGGGTGAAGTTGTCCTCGTGTTCTCTGCATTGTTGCTTTCTGAAGATCCCTGTAAGTTAGTAGCACTGAATACAGTTGCTAAGTTCTCAACTGACGAAACCGTTTCATTATCGGTGTTAGAAAACGGTTTCTGCACAACGCTTATTTCAGGTGTTGACTGTTCAATTTGATTTGCTTCTGTTCGTGCGTCTGTTACTCCTGCAACGCTCGTCACATGTTCTGAACCACCGCCACTTCCATCAGAGGTATCCAACACTTGGGATAAATTTTCGTGAATGTTAATATTGTCAGAGTTATTTGTCGATATAACTGACAGAAGCAACAATAAAACAGTTGATTGCACCACGTGTTGTCCTCCCATACTGACTGGCTGCTGCTCCAGCACTGAAGGCAGACTTCTTAGTCAAGAGCGGTCAAGAGCGTCAAGAGCAACCATCACTTGTGTTGCCCTTATCTCTGCCGCAAATCTTTACTCCTTCACATATGGTCGAAGACGTTTTTTCTGCCTCTCACATTCTCCCCGCATCCCTGCTCCCCCCCCGCGGAATATGGCATGCCCGAGAATTCAGCTGTTCATTTTCTAAACATGGTCTAACCAGGGGCAGATAACATAACCGCACTCATAGAAGGAATACACAGTACACCCTAAGGGGGGGGGGGGCCAAAATCACAGAGACATACCCAAGAAGATAAGTGAGAACAAACTAAAAACTAATAGCATTATCTTGAAAAACTTCTATAACATATAGCATAACAGCGAACCCCAGGCGAAGGACAACCTACAATGCGCGACAGAAACACAAAACCAACATAGAAATTTATATTTAACGACAAGAGAATTTATAACTTTATATTCGGAAAAATTCTAAAATCAGAAACATTCTTGCAACTTCGTGACGGTTGCACGCATTATATGATTATGATGAGCAGCGCTAATATGGATCCATGTTAAGACAGTTCAATAACAAGAAAAGTATTTGATGAGACTGCCTGAAGATGATATCATATGCGGACCGAAATATGTAGCAACCATTAAATAAAACCTATGTGAACAGTTCGATTGGTTTATTTTTATTGTTGTGATGACGGCCAAATACCATCCATCATGATACACAAGAGGATGCAAACAGAGAAGGTAACGGTTGTATTCCGTTGTGGCGCAAATCGAACTCTTACTGCAAACATTCCTGATTATGGTGAATTACATTACATTAATTACTGTATATCGCAAATTAAACGTCTTCTTTAGAGTTTTAAAACAAATGAACCTCGTCAAAATTTCGTCACTCTTAACAAGACGAAATCCTCACACACACTGTGAACAAAACCGCCAAAAATGTAAAAAAAAAGGGGGGGAAGGGGTAAAATTGTCATTGTGCTTAATTCATTACGCAGAAATCCATGAAGACGTATGGTGGAGGGAAGATATAGCTGCACCATTCTTGTGCTCGGCACTAGAGGACGTGAGTGGTCAGCTTCACGCGCTTGCTGCTTTACCATCGGGGAAAGAGCCCCTCGTGTCCATTGGGTATGAGGCTGGTTGGGTTCGAGAGCTGGTATGGACGCTGTGGAATAAAAAAAAAAAAAAGCTCTATATCCTTCAGGGAACCGAACCCCGGCCATCCGGCCCGTAGCCCGTCGCTATACCAACTGAGCAAGTAGACAATCGTGTCGTAAAACAAGAGTCAACAAAATAAAAAAAATAAAAAATAAAAAAAATATGACGTCATTGTGTCGCAGAGATCGTGATGCCGCTGTTGGCCAGAGATTAGAGACACTGAAGTTCACGGTTATATTCACATTGTTGCATAACATGTTTGGATCACTGCCAATTAACGGTCACAACTTAAACAAATGAGCTGCGGAAATTAATCTTTCATTTTATAGAAACAACAGAAAAGTAAAGGCCGTGATGACTTGACCATAGTCCACAGGGCCTGACGAATCGAGGAGGCTCACGCTTAGGCAACTGGTTCCAAGTCTGGGGCGCGCGAACCAGAGCGAGAGGGAAATTCTGAGAAAGATAAATAGTAGAATTAAATTTATTACGATTCTCATAATTTCATAACATTTGTAAAATCTTGATACACGTTAATTGCTAAAAACCTGAAAAATAAAAAATTAAAAAGAGCAACGGCTGTTCTTCATATACACACGAAGTGAAGATTGGGAAGGACAGTGATACATTTGTTGCTAATCTGAGGGAGCGCAACTGAAAATGTAACAAAAATGTATAACAGTTTAACCGGGTCGAAATAAAAATGCCAAGCTAAAACCATACGAAATATACTGATGTACGAGGGAGACTCAGTAAATAGGTCATAAATGGATATAAAAACGTAAAACATGTGATATTCGAACCTAGAAAAGAAGACATTTATTTCTCGACATATCCTCCACTAACACTGATACATTTGTCACATCGCTTTAGCACTGCGTCGAAATCTGCAGAACAGAATCTTTTGACTGTTGTTTCAGCCACTTCCGCACCTCCGTTTCAAAATCTTAGTCATCAGCAAAATTTTTGTCACACAGCTGTGAACCGTTTTACGCGACAAGCACTTCCCACAGTAAACAGGAAAATTGTCTTTATGAATATCCTTTGTATTGAATTCTTATTTCCACAGAAAATGCTCGACAGAACCCTGCTCTTTAGTAATACACCCCTCAAGTACGGTCGCTATTTTGACTATTGAAACCAGCCTCTGAACATGCGCATGTGCGTCTGCTACCCAGACTGTCATGTAGCTGGACTCTGCTGCTACCTAGTGATACACATAGAAAGACTATTATGCCTGTTACAACTGTTTTACTTCTATTTGTGACCTATTTACTGACTCTCCCTCGTAGAATACCAGAGGAACAATTTCTTCTTCAAGAGCGCGGGTTTCTCATTTGAACGGCTCGTCTAACGCTTTCAATTCGGAGAGCGGTTACAGTTTCAGTGAAACCAAAACGTTCAGCGTCGATCATTAAGACAAGAATTGTTCAACGATAGTGGAATTCGTCTTGAGCATTCGCCCCGTAAGCCTTTAAGCATCTTGTACAGGAAATGGGAGAATCATAAAGAGATCAGAACGCTTAATTTAGTGTGAATTGAGAGGCGAACACAACGCAGCCGAAATTGGAGAAAAGCAGTCCGTATGTTACACGTAAACTGTCTGCATTCCCCTAATGACTTAAAGAAACTGATCGACATTCGTGAAAATAAGAGTAGGGTACGCAATCTTCGTAATTTTCAGTTCCCGTACATAATGCTGGCTCTGTAAAATGTATGATGTTTCTAGATGGCCTGCAATCGTAAAACGCGTAGAATCCTAAAATTACAATTTGTCATAATACAAAGGAAACCACAAAACCAAAACTAATTTGGGAAGAAGTTATTCGGATTAGGCGATAATCCGCATTAATGAAGCAAAAGATAGCCCTAAAAACAAAAAATGAAAAATTTAATTATATAGGTAGCGCTGATGAGAATAAAAAAATTATCACTGTATAACTATAACTATAACAAGGCAAGAAGCTTCAACTCAAGCAAGTCTAGGATATTTCCTTGCGTTGTTTCAGTCTCTCCAGCTGTCCTAGACAAAGTATGTAAAGTCCTCTTCTTCCTACATCCAAGTGTCTTCTAAACTATGTAAGCAAGGGGTACGCACTAGAGCAGTTGTTTGAGGCACTACGCTACAAGCCTGAAAGTCGCGAGTTCGAGTCCTGTGAAGTCATTGGATTTTTCAGTTTACCTAATGCAGGACAAAATCATGACATAAGGATAGCTAACAGATGTTCTGAAAATGTTTAACAGTTCAGATATTTGGGAACGACTATATCAAATTAAACCCTAATTCAGGAGGAAATTAAGAGGAGATTGAACTATAGTCCAGAACCTTTTGTCTTCTCGTCTGCTGCAAAAAAATATAAAAATTAGAATATACAAACTAGAATTTTGCCTGTAGTTCTGTACGGGTGTGAAACTTGGTCTCTGACATTAAGGGAGGAAAGTAGAATGAGGGTGTTTGAGAACAGGGTGTTGAGGAGAATATTTTGATCGAAGAGGGATGAAGTGACAGGAGAATGGAGAAAACTGCATAATGAGGAGATTCATAACTTGTACTCTTCTCCAAGTATAATTAAACTGATAAAGTCAAGGAGAAGTAGCACGAATGGGGGCCAAGGGGAATGCGTATAGGATATTGGTGGGAAAGCCAGAAGGAAAGAGACAGCTGGGAAGACTAAGGCGTAGGTGGGTGGACAATATTAAAATGGATCTTAGAGAGATAGGATGGGATGGTATTGATTGGATTGATGTGGCTCAGGATAGGGGCCAGTGGAGGGCTCTTGTGAACATGGTAATGAACCTTCGGGTTCCATAAATGCTGGGAAGTTCTTCAGTAGGTGCACAACTGGCCACTTCTCAAGGAGGGTTCAGCTCCATGAAGTTAGTTAAGCAAGGTGGATTCGAACATAAGATATTAAACTACATATATTGCTATATATATATATATATATACAGTATTAACTTCGGTGGCCAATGGATTGACTCACACTTACCACTGTCGGCTCATCCTCGTCGCAGATGGTGAGCCGGAACCTTCCCATTTACACAGACAACTCTTTTCACAGAACTGTATGCAGAACACATAAAGAGATGGCTCAGAAAGTGGATACAATCCGAACTCCATTGGACAGTGTCCTTGCTTTCGTTTCACAGAATTTACTTCTGTAAACCACAGGACAGATCTCTCTTCGTATACAGCTGTTCCCGTTTCCTTGACTGCAGTGCCCCTAGTAGTAAATCATTACAACAGCACGCGCGCACTTTGATTCGAAATTTTGTCATTTGCAGTTTAATATCTGAAAGTTCAGGTATATCATCGTATCAGATTGATGACACTAAGTTTTCAAAATTATAAAACATTTCTGCTCCTCCTGTCTGTATATGCATAGACTATGATCTTCTGGGGCTTGATGTTATATACTTTGGTGGACAGAACACCTGGGTTTCACAAACGCTTGCTGTGTTTATTTTCAGAGTACAGGAAAAGGACTTTCACCATGAAGACAGAGGCAGTAGATCCCTCCGAAACGTATGTACAAAACTACTCGACATCACATCTCAGAAGACCATGAGCTCAGCTGTGATACGTGTTGGATGTGTGGAGAGCTGCAGATGCGGCTGATGCACCTGAAAAGAATTCTAGACTGTTATTTGTCGGGCGCCAGGATAGCTCAGTCGGTACAGCGATGAGCTACGCGCCGCACAACCGAGGAATAAGGGTTCGATTCCCAGCAGGAACAAAAGATTATTTTTCTTCTCCACAGACTCATGCTAAATGGTGCCTTGGGCAAAGAAACTCGCCCCCATATAGTGGAAGATTAAGAATAAGTGAAGCTACACACATACTCTTCACATGCCCTAATAGCATGATGCTTAGAAAATAAAGCAGAGCGACAAATTTGCCGCTTACCTTTCACTCTTATGTATAATGATAACATAAGTGTCCTCATCCCCTTAGCAGCTGGAGTGTACATATTGTGAGTATAGACCCACTGCTATGCAACGGATCGGTAAACATAGAGACTGTGTCTTCTGCGTGGTCTGTGCCGACGGGTTATAAAAAGGAAAAGAAGGACGTTAGAGAGAGTTGCTGTCAAGTAGTGGGCCGAGTTCTGGAGATGGTAGTCCAAGGTGATTGAGAAGAAATGCCAAGAAAGGAATTAGACTGTGACAAGAAGGCTTTATGTGTGATTTTAAATTACACTAAGACTGTTAAAAATCCGTTACCAGGGTACGACTAGTGAAGATTAAGAAACCTAGTGCGTGTGTAAAGTTGAAGTGTAAAGAGTATAGAGAAGCAATAGGTTGTCAGCTTTACGCGCTCTTTACCCCCAGGAAGATACCTGCTACTCATTTCTGTTAGAGGCTGAGTCGGCCTAAGGGCCATAGTGCGGTGGGAAGGATTAGGTAAATGGAAAAATCCAATGACCTCAGAGGGAATCGAACCTGCTACCTTCTGGATCGTACTGCGTGCCCAAGACCTAATGATATGACTTGATAAATTAGTAGCGAGCGCAATTGCAACGCAATACCCCGACACCAATTTCTTTTAAAGAATTTGCCTGAAAGGACAAGCATGTCTGTTGACTTCTGAATTTGAAAGCAAAGCCCCCCCCCCCAGATGACTTGTACTAGTGACGTGTCAACTAGCCGCTTAATACAAATCCCTCTGATTCGAACAGAGTTCCTGACCCGTACATCGAATTCAGGCATTCCTATTGGTTGAGGAAGTACTGATTGCAAAATGTATCACGTTCGTTTGGGTGACAAAGATACAAAAATTATCTGTTGGAATTTTAGGTAGGATGATTATTAAAATATGTTGAATTTATCTAAAACTAGAGCCTCGAAATATGAATTTTTAAGCAGTACAGTAGCAAAGTTCGTGATATAAAGATAGCTAACAGATCCTATGAAACTGTGGCACAGTTCGGATATTTGGGAACGACAGTAACAAATCAAAATTTGATTCAGGATGAAATTAAGAGGAGATTAAATTTGGGTAATGCTTGCTACCCTTCAGTTCAGAACCTTTTGTCTTCTTCTCTGCTGTCCAAAAACATAAAAATTATAATATACAAAACTAAAATTTCTTCTGTAGTTCTGTATGGGTGTGAAATTTGGTCTCTGACACTATGGGGAGAACATAGACTGAGGGGGTAAGTTTTGAGGTTTTCCCGGCGATGACTATGAAGAAAGTCGTCCTCTGGGTTTTGGCGCCGTGTATTCTTCGTTTTGGCTGACGTTTCGGAGGAACGTATCGCCTCCATCTTCAGAGCAGGTGAATGGCTTGTGAATGCAGAAAGCAACAGCTACTGCTTTCTGCATTCACAAGCTATTCACCTGCTCTGAAGATGGAGGCGATACATTCCTCCGAAACGTCAGCCAAAACGAAGAATACACGGCGCCAAAACCCAGAAGACGACTTTCTTCATAGACTGAGGGTGTTTGAGAACAGGGTGCTGAGGAAAACATTTGGACCGAAGAGAGATGAAGTTACAGGAGGTTAGAGAAAACTGCATAATGAGGAGCTTCATAACTTGTACTCTTCTCCAAGTATAATTAGAATGATCAAGTCAAGGAGGATGAGATGAGCAGGGCATGTAGGTTCTGCACTGGAAGCTGTGAATGGAGGACCTGAGCGCGCGAAGCTGAAGAAATCTCCGCTCTTAGAAGCCGTCACTATCAGCGGCTGAAAACACAGCAGGCTGGAAAAGGTTTAATCTGTACTGTGATGATTAGTGAAATGTGGAGTTTAGCGGTGGAGCTGTAATGACTTGAAGCTCCTACTCATGAGTCGTGGGTGTATAAGTGGTAAATTAATCCGGTCATCAATCCAAGCCCCGTCTATAGTCACACATATTACTCTATACGTGGTAATATTCTAGTTTTTTTTTACTTGGCACTACAGCCCCAGTGGGCCTAGGCCTACCTCCATGAACTTCTCCGTTCACTTCGGGTTTTCTAGATCTTACACATTCGGTAGGACTCCTTGGGCGGGTGATCAGCTCGTCGCAAGGCCTCTACCTGTATACAAACACACAGAAACGCACACACACAAACTAAACATCCATGCCCTGAGTGGGATTCGAACCCACGATCCCAGTTTCCAAGCAAGCGAAGACAATGCATGCCTTAGACCGCTCGGCTACCGTGACCGGCGGCAATATTCTAGTTCTCAGCATAATTACGCCAGTCATAAGCTGATGGGAAATTCAGACATACTTATACAGGGCGTTTCTTGCGTAAGGTTGCTTACATATATTATGACGTTTCCTGGTTCACAGAGTAGATGGAGTAATGTGTTTTTTTAATAATATTTTAATGGTAGGTTGGTGATTCGTTCAGGATTTCGTTTTCGTTGTATCAGAATGAATTTGATTCACGAGGAGAAGCAGGAAACTTTTGTGTAGACGCCGGGCAGGTTGGGACGGGCGCATGCGACACACCAGCTCACGATGCCGCAGAGGTAGTATAGGCCGTCCGCGTGCAGACACACTAGCGGGCCACCGGAATCACCCTGTAGCATAAACACAGGCTTTGCTCACAAACAAGGATTTTTTGTATGTAGTCTCACATACTTCATTTTTGTGTAATGATATAATTATTTCCGAAACATGTTTCGATGACATGATCATTATCAGGCGCAGGTTAGACAAGAAAAACTATACAGAAACTACTACAACTGTAAGTGGAAGATTCTTTAATTCCATTCCTTATTCTGTATTTCAAGACCGGTCTTGTAGTTTCATGAACTTATCTTTCTACATAAAATGTAAAAAGGTAAAGGTATTCCTGTAACAGGGCATGGAGGCCCATAAGGTTGTGAGACGTCGAAGCTCCCACATTTTGTAGACAAGCGGCTCACAGATGGCGGTGAGATCGGCCTCAAGCGCCACGGTCCTTTACCCTCAGCAAGATTCCTGGTCGTCATTTCTGTTAGAGACTGAGTCGACCCCAGGGCCAAACGTATTATGTCTCCGCTACAAATTCCAACCGGTCAATGCTGTTTGGGGAAACTGTCGCTGTGCATGGTGATAACTATTATACGGAACATACAAATACACTCTGTGGGGATAATGAGGAATTGTGTTATGTTAAAACAAGTGGTACTTATAGTAACCACTTGAATTTAACGGTTAAAAGGATTTAAAGTAATTTTATGAGCAAAATTTCTCTCTCAACATAACATGGAAGGTCTTCCGGAGGCGTCTAACGGATGTAAGGTTTGGGTTGTAAGCAGAGAAGCTGAGCTCCGAGACATAAATACACGCAAAAAACAGTAGAGAAAATAGTATATGTAAGCAGCTCTTGCAACTGCAAGTGCAGTGCATGTTTGTTCATGAAAAAGAAATTAAAATACCAATGAGAGAATGTTATGTGTAAAGTATATACTTTTTTGCCAACAAAATTTTCATGGCTGCTTCCTGTCAGATTTATAAACGTGGTCGAACATAAATCGATGATTCCATCGACGTGCGTTGAGAATACTGTTATCCAAACATGGAAACGAACGCTCAATGCCACGTGCGGATATGATGATGGAAATTTTGCACTTTGCCTTCTGTAACATACAGAGTGCCAAAGAATTCAGCAGACTTCTTCAGCGAATATTTATACATTAAATAGTCGGTGTCATCTTCGGATCTGGTATCCTCACAGTGGACACAATGAACAACATGTGGCGCCGTGTAAGTTCACAGACGTTTAGGGAAAGAACTTTTGCTTCCATTTTCAGGATCGAAGATTAAGCCAACGAATTAACCAGCCAGAAAAAGAAACAGAACGCTCTTTCGAAACGTCTGTGATCTTCTACTTGCCGATACAGCGTCATAGACCACAAAAGAGTGTCATTCGTACTTACAGCTGTAAGTTCCTCAAATTGAATATAAAACGTATTACAGAAAACCTTCGCTAATTTGGTTACGGTTAATACAGTTGTCGGATAATCCGGATCGAAATATAAAAAATGAAAAAGTCTGTTCACAGTTAGTCCATACTTTAAAAGGCACGTGGTATTAAGGAAGGCAGATGAGTCACTTGTCTGTTCAGACAGCATTTGAGGCAGTTTCTCCAAACCTGCATTATTACGTTCTATCGATGAATATATGTATTGGATTTCTATAGTTTTTAAATAAAGGCTCCACAGTGATATTTTTGTTCAACTTTTTTATTAAAACTGTCACAACACAAATATATCAATATCAGTGCATAATTTTGAACTGATGCCTATTTTTATTATTGGTCCAATGGTCAGAGTTCCTGGCTACAGACCAGAGGTCCGGGTTAGATTCCCGGGGCTACCAGATTTTCTGAGAAGTAGTGGGTCTGGAACGGGTTCCACTCAACCTCATGAGGATAACTGAGGAGCTATTTCTAGGAAATAGCGGCTCCAGTCTAGAAAACCGAAATTAACGACAGTGGGGAATCTTTGCGCTGACAACGCGACACCTGTATCTGCTAAAGTTGGCACTAACTTCGCCGACAAGTGGCGGTCGCTGGGTCGGTATGGTTCACTTGTGGACTAAAACCACGGAGTTTTGTATTTATTGCAGATTATATGGCGTCGAATGACTGGATAATACTAAATATGTTGGAAAGGGTGTCGGATGAAGCGGTCGTGGCCTAAAATTTGTCAAGTGTTACCAACAGAAATGAATTTATAATGCAGAACAACTCTGTGAAGAAGTGGGAAAATATTTTTGCAGTAAAAAAAAAATAAATAAAAAGAGTATAATTCTTTGTATAAAAATTTTCAAATCTTCCGTCATAATATGCGATACAAACAAAGTTAATTCCATCCATTTATCATAAAAATTATGTTAGATACAGCATTTAAAAACACAATGCTTAAAATTGTTTAAGCACCCTAACAGGAACGGACATTTAAAAGCGCAAGAGCAGCGGGCATTTAAATAAACTCCGGCCATCTCAAGCTTACTACAATTTCAAAAGTCTGGCGTTTAAAGGTTAATTCATGGAAATATCAATTCGATTAATCTTGCATATATAACCCAAAAAGTCACAAAATAAGTTACTTTAGACTTTACTACTAAATCCAGAGCTCCATGCGTGTAAACACAATATAACATAACATTTAAATTAAATTATTACCTTATTTATGGAACCGTCCTAAGACGATTCAAAGAGTTCGCCCCGTGGAGGGCGTCGTGGTTCTGTTGTCCGGCAGAGCCAATGTTCCTATTTTTCCGTTTAAAGGTCCCCATACGGTGTCCTTCGGCTCATAAAAGTTAAGGTCTTTGCTAGACGCTTAATCATGCGAGGTCCCCCCCCCCTCTTTTCAGTCTTCCGAAAAGGAGACGAACGATCTTCCCTTTTCCCTGGATGGCTGTTGGACAGGGCGGTTGTCTCTGCTTTTAGAAATTCGTGTTTGGTTTCTGTAATGTGCGTCTAAATTTTATGATGTTTCGATAAGTCAGGGAAATTAGTCCCGGGGAAGGGCCCTTTTGCAGAGCCAAGAAGGAATGGCGAAACAAAGGAGTTTAATACATATATATACAGAATGTCCCAGGATGAATGTGCCAAACTTCGGGAGGGTGTTCTTTATGTTAAAGTATGCCGATATAACCCAAAACACCTATGTCCAAAGTTGAACGGTTACGGAGATAATGGCCCGAGAAAAGTGTGGTCTTCTGGCGGGTT
>NW_019719369.1:172985-205514 GCF_002891405.2 Cryptotermes secundus | reverse complement strand
TTACGTCAGCGCTTGCCAGTCATGTGTCATGTATAGTGCTTGGAAACCTAAGGACAGTTATGACATGGCGAGCGAGTATTTTGTACTTCAATTTTATGGCTTCATGTCACTCACAAGTTAGTTTGATGTTACGTACATTATTAACATTACAGAAACCACATATTCCTGCCAGTTTTAATATGTATTTTGTAATCAACAAGTGTGTAACACCGGTCAAAGTTTCACACTTCTCTGGCCATTATCTCCGTAACCGTTCAACTTTGGACACAGGTGTTTTGGGTTATATCGGCATACTTTAACATAAGGAACACCCTCCCGAAGTTTGGCACATTCCTCCTGGGACACTCTGTATATCTGGATATATTGGCTTCCTGTGAGTATTATTGTTATTATTTCTGGTCAGCGTAATTGGCGATGGCCTTTATGGTTTCGTTGGCCTGGATGGCCGGAGTTATGTCATGGTTTTCTTGTTATGTATTTCTTTATATTTGCAGCTGATATATTTCTTTGTTTAGTTATTCAGTTTTTGTTGTTGTTGTTGTTGTTGTTGAGTGTATTCTTGCTTTACGTTGTTACATTATAGTCAATGTAAAACCCCAGTACGCCGTGTAGCCGTCTATTTGACTGTGTTAATATTAACCTGCCCTGAGCGGTTAGTGAGCGTGTAATGCCACAACAGATAAATGAACTCCTCCTCCTCTCTCCCGAAGTCCGGTCTTGTTACCGTCCGGGTATTAAGCGGTTCGCACAAGAGAGGAGAGAGGAGGGATGGTAGCAGAGCGTGGTTTGGTGTTTGTTAAATTGGAATTTGCGCAATTGTATTACCTTGTGTAGAATTGTGCAGGGATCTGCTTGTTGGTTATTTAAGCGTGGAAATTAATACTTAGGATTTGTGGGTTACATGCATTCAACATGCCGCTGAAATGGATTCATGATCTTTCGAGAGACTGGCGGTGGAGTTGGGTGTTGCAGTGCAGGGCACTTTGGACGAGTTACGTAAACGTGTGAAGGAAAAATGGAAAGTTCTGGAGACCTACCTACCTCCTCAAAAGGCAGATAAGTCTGAAGTCGCCATGCACACAGGGGAGCGTAGTGATAGTAGAGTTAGTAGTGTGCAGGGCCATGTTACATACTCTCAGATTAATTTAAGAGCAAGGGTGGTCACCGATCTGGTGAAGGGCATCCCGATTGTGTCAGATGCGGAACCGGAGGGGGTGCTTAATTTCCTTATCCGGGCAAGCGAAGTCTACGACTTGGGTCTTGTTACGGATGAGGAATTTTTGGCTCTCCTGGTCGCTAGGATGACTGCACAGATAATCAGTGGCCATTTAAGAGCATCTGAAAATGGGGGGGGGGGTTCGCTCTGAACTCCGGTCGACCTTCCTCCCCCTCGTATCCGTGAAGGCCTTTTAACAAGATATGACCTGGAGCGGTTTAATTTTGTGACGGAGGATCTGTCGCAATATATTGTCGGTAGTTGCCGCGGCAAATATTCTTGAGTATGATGTGCCGGATTCGCCGTTAGTCGACCGGCTAGTACAGAATATTCATCCTAATGTGCACTCTCAGATTTTTGCACAAACTGACTTCCAGTAAGGATTTATATGCGCTTGCGGGCCAAGTGGCTGAAGGCCGGGCGATTGAAGAGCGGAGGATCCTGGCGGAACGTAGCGGGTCTACTGCTACGGTTCATCAGCGTAGTCGCGGGTTCCGGCCAGTCAGTATGGCGGTTGGCCAGACTCGTAGATCGGGGTTTAACTCCGTGAAATGTTGGAAATATTCTGGCAGAGGTCATCTAAAAAGGATTGTCCATCTTCCGACGTTTCGGTGGAGAGGAATCGGGGAAACGACGGAGGCACTCGGTAGAGAAAGATTTCTCCGAGGTCCAAGCGCCTGTGAGCGAAAAACCTCGGAACCGAGTTTCCCCGGTGAAGTCAGCAATTTGTAATCGTTGGGTTATTTTGACGATAAAGGATTATTGTCTGCCCGCCATTCTGGATTCGGGGTCATCCTATTCCTTTGTCAGACGAGACGTTGTAGACGGAATGCATAGCCTCGAGTTGTCGTGTCGTGTTGACGCGACGGATCGTAATCTTCGCATGGCTGCTGGCCAGAGTTGTGCGATCACGCAGGCGGCCTCGCTGCAAATAAAGCTCCATTCATTTTGATGGAAATACTAATTCCTAATTTTGGAGGAGTCACCGGTGCCGTGCATACTGGGAGCAGATTTCTTAGCCTTTGCCAAGATGCTACTAGATTTCGCGACGTTATCATACACGTTTGCCTTTCAGCAGTCTTGCCGGTATGATTTTGAACCTCTATGCTTCTCGGAAGAATATTATCATACTTTACCTTGTCCGGAAAGGGCCTTAATGAAATTGGGTGTCCATGTCTCCCTCCTGAGTGTGTCGGGTTTGCGACAGCTCGACCAGCTTGTATTGAGTTTCTCTAACTTGTTCTCTGATCAATTAGGAACGGTGAGGGGGATGGTCTGTCAGTTAGACCTGACAGACGACATTCCGTTTCGCTCCCGTCCTTATCAGCGTTCCCCCCTTCATTGCAGGCCCTGCGTGAGATCGTTTCGGATTTGCTGGACAAGGGGGTAGTCAAGAAGAGTTTCTCGCAGTATGTGAGCCCCGCATTCTTAGTTCCGAAACCTCAGGGCGGGCACAGAATGGTTATCGACTATCCGCTTCTCAATAAGAAGGTAGTTTTCGATGCCTTCCCGATACACAGTGTGGAGCACGCCTTTGATAACTTCAAAGGGACCAAGGTTTTTCGGTGTTGGATCTCAACTCCGCATACTACCAGATCCCGCTGTCCGCTAAGAGCCAGAAGGCCACTGCTTTTTGTACATCTTTCGGTCTCTTTGAGTTTACTGAGTTGCCGATGTGAATCAGCGTGCGGTGCCACGTGCTTTCGCGCGTTGTTGATTCCCTATTCGGCGACTCTAAACATGCTTATGTGTATAATTTCATGGACGATTTGGTAGTGTACTCCCTCTCCTTGGAAGAGCACCTGAATCATTTGCGGGAAGTATTTCGGCGCCTTGAGAAAGCTGGGTTTACCTTAAACAGGGACAAGGTAGCGTTGGCTCAGCCCTAGATAAAGTTTTTGGGCCATTCAATATCGTCCGAAGGGATCAAAATTTTGCCTGAGAGGGTTGAGGCGATCTCCCAGTCCCCCCCCCCCGAAGAATTTGAAGGCGATGCGCCGTTTTCTCGGGTTGGTGGGTTTCTACGCGAATTTTGTGAAAGACTTTTCGCAGTTGGCAGAGCCGCTTCACGCGTTAAAGCGGAAGAACGCGGAATTTGAGTGGGATGGGCCTCAGAGGCAGGCGTTTGAACGACTTAAGTCGTCCATCTCCACGCCCGCCGTGCTGCAAGTTCCTGATTTCGTGAAGGAGTTTGTGCTAGTATGCGATGCTAGCGAGGTGGCCGACTCGGCCGTTCTTAACCAACGGCGTGGGAAGGGGCTAGCTCCTATAGCCTTTGCTAGCCGGCTGCTCACGGGTGCAGAACGCAAATACTCCGTTCACGGAAAGGAATGTCTTGCAGTGGTTTGGGGATGCCAAAAGTTTCGCGTGTATTTTGAACATAAGGAGTTCACCCTCCATACAGATAACCAGGCATTGTCCTGGCTGTTAAGGCATGCTAAAGAACTTGGCTGGATAGGAGGTGGATTTTGAGACTCGCCCCCTATAAATATAAAACTATACATATCTCGGGTAAGGGCAACGTGGTGGGGGATTGCTTCTTCAGCATTTGCCAGCCGCCTTTCAGTCGATAAGGGAGCACCACACTAAGGATGGGTTCTGCCGGGAGGGATATGATAAGGTCCAGCGAAAGATCCAGCAGTTCGTAATTTCAGGCTGCTGAACGACACTACTGTTTATGTATCCCCGCGGAACAAATCTAAAGCTTATTTAGTTCCTCTAGATTTGCGGCCGATGCTCTTGGAGTATTTTCGTGATTCGGCTTTAAGTGCCCACTTAGGAGTGATAAAAACCCTTCGGCGGATTTGCAAGGTTTTTTATTGGCCGAATAACCGGTCCGACGTGGCCAAGTACGTTAGGGCGTGTGACGTTTGTCAACGGGCTAAGCAGGCTCAAAACACGTGGGTTGGTCTCCATAATAGTCATGTTGTCACAAAACCCATGGAGCGAATCTTTATCGATTTCGTTGGTCCCGTTGTCTGAAGTCGTCAGGGCAACCTGCCTATCTTGGTTGTCCTGGACGGTTTTTTCAAATTTGTGGCCATGTGCCCCGTGAGGAAGATTACATCTAATGTGGTGGTGGCTTGTTTGGTTGGGAAATACTTCCCTTGTTTTGGGATTCCCAACTGCATTGTTTCAGACAATTCCGCGGTTTTTCGCTCCCGATTATTTTACAATACTTGCTTTTCCTGGAGGATAAAACGCGTCTCGATATCACCTTATTACCCCCAGGCTTCGCAGGTAGATCGCTTTAATCGAAATCTGAAGGCAGCCCTGACTATCTTCCATCACTTCCAACATACTCGCTGGGATGAAAATTTACCGGGTCTCGCGGTGGCGTTTAATACCGCCTGGCACGAGAGTACGGTTGCTACCCCAGATTTCCTATTCCTGGGACGGGAGTTGAACCATCCCTTGAGGCTGAGATGGGAGTTGTCTGAGTTAGATCTACAGGAGTCCACTCAGGACACTAAGGAGTTCTGGGGACGGGCTATGACTAACTTGAAGCGAGACCGGGATAGGGTTGCCAGACGTTATAACGCGTTGAGGAGTGAGGCTGTGTTTCGCCGTGGAGACCTAGTCCCAGAAAAACGACACCCCGAGAGCTCTAAGATTTTACAACAATCGGCCAAAATAGCTATTAAGTGGTCTGGACCGTATGTCATTGCTAAGTTTCTGACGCCAGTTACGGTTCAATTGTGAAATCCCAACACGGGCGTAATATTAGGGAAGGCTCATGTTTCCCAGCTTAAGAAGTATATTGCGGATGGTTAGAGCCGGTGGCTGAAGGTTGCTAACTATTGTAATATAGGTGTTTTGGAGTTTCTTTTTGTTTGGCTCTTGGGACTGTGCGCTGTGTCTGTGTTAGGGTTTTTTTTGTGTTCTAGATTAATGCCATCTTTCCCTTCGTCCCTTCCTTAATTGGCTGCGGACGCTGGTGGCTCTACTCGGAAGCTGCTGCATACCTACCTCCGACTTCTCGAGGGCTCAGAGCGGTCGGAGAGTGCTCTGTCCATCGTAGATGCTATCCGGCATCTTTACATCCTCGTACGTTCGGGGGTTCGGTGCTGCACCTACTTGGGAAGGATTCTTCGGATTATTGGTGGTGCACGCGCACGGAGTTAGTGGTGACGTCAAGGGTGTGGACTGTGGGGAGGTGCTTCTCCGTCACACTGAACGTGTTCTCCCCCCCCCCTTCTGCGAAAGTGTGGTGTGATAAGTGAACCCCCGACGAACCTAAGGGCCCCCATACAGACACAGTTTGGCCTTCCGATTGACCTTACAGGCAAAACTGTGACAGTTTACCCCTTCCCTTTCCTCCCCATACACGCGCAGTTAAAGCGGCGGGCTTCATGCCACAATCACGGTCTTCCAGCCTATAATGTTGAGTCACACACTTCATGTGCTACGGTCCTGCAGGTAGAACTGACGGACTGACGGGTTTCCCACAGGCCAACAGTCCAAACGATTGGCCGGCCGCACCACACACATCAATTTTGCCTTTCAGTCTTCAACTGTGCAGGCCAAACTGGAGGCCAGACTGTGTGTGTGTGTATGGGAGCCCTAAGGTAGACACATTTTGGATGCTGGACGATGCTGAGAGGCCGTGATAGAGCTGGGTGCTCTGGGAGAGGGGGCGATCCTGAACCGTCCTAAGACGATTCAAAGGGTTCGCCCCGTGGAGGGCGTCGTGGTCCTGTTGTCCGGCAGAGCCAATGTTCCTATTTTTCCGTTTAAGTTCTTTGCATGACGTTTAGTCATGTGAGGTCCCCCCCCCCCCATTTCAGTCTTCCGAAATCGAGACGAACGATTTTCCCTTTTCCCTGGATGGCTGTTGGGTGTTTCGTGTTTGGTTTCTGTAATGTGCGTCTAAATTTTATGTTGTTTCGATATGTCAGCGCAATTAGTCCCGGGGAAGGGCCCTTTTGCCGAGCCATGGAGGAATGGCGAAGCAAAGGANATTTCTTTATATTTGCAGCTGATATATTTCTTTGTTTAGTTATTCATTTTTTGTTGTTGTTGAGTGTATTCTGGCTTTACGTTGTTACATTATAGTCATTGTAAAACCCCAGTACGCCGTGTCGCCGTCTATTTCACTCTGTTAGTATTAACCTGCCCCGAGCGGTTAGTGAGCATGTAATTCCACAACAACAGGTAAATGAACTCCTCCTCCTCTCTACCGAAATCCGGTCTTGTTACGGTCCGGGTATGAAGCGGTTCATTATACAGGAACTTTCCTCTTCTGTCTTTCTGGATGGCAAATAAGTCAATCACTCGCTTATTAAATTGAGGAATTTCTGCAATTACATCTTTATGAATGTTGAGAACAGCATTAAGGTTCACAATGGCACTTGATTTAAATGCAGGCTAACAGGCCTAATACGAATTCACTTTGATAAACTTTTGTAAATAACCAACCACCTTCTTCTTTTCGTGACGGAAAAGACTGACCCCCATCTCGGTCAGTAGAGAGTGGTGCGCGTCATAAAAGTTCCGTTGCTTTGAGAAGTCGATGTTACCAGAGGAGTGCCCAGTGCAGCTATCTTAATCCTGGCCTGACTGATACAGTGCAGTTCGCGCATCTTGTAACAGGTTCTATGTCTAAGGGGCTAGTCAGTACGAGTCCAATGGTTAATGTTTTACGCGTGACATCCCCTCTCCATTTTAACACATTGTATCAGTTCTACCGCAGCAGATTGATTCCTGTAAAGTGGCTCCAACTGGGCTTGGAGTTGCCAGACCCATGCTTCGTTCAAACTTGTCCAATTCCCCACGAAATCGTTACCGGGTACATATAAAGTTCAAATTAAAACATTATAAAAAGAAATCATTTGATAACATACAGTTATGAAATTGTAGTGAAATTTGAGTGGGGCTGAGCCCCATCAGCCCCTAAGGAAGAACCGCCCCTGGTCAGTAACGTCTGTAACTTCTACCGCACTGGAAGGCACTGCATCCCAGAAGATAAAGTCTTTTCAAGCATTGTCGTGTTTATTAATCAAACTCTGATCATAAACTTGAAGAATCGATTTTTATCGAGATACACATAACTTAAACATGTTAGTGCCTGTATCTCCCACTTCCTTTCTACATTCCTTTACATTAGAACAGTTTAGGCAAATATCCGTGGCCGTCTGACAATTAGTGCTGTTTCAGCCTAGCAATGGCGCTACAATCAAGCTTTACATTTCTCGTTTATTCTAGTTCATAGTTTTTTTTTTCAGCGGTATGATGCTCTTCTATTTTTTTTCAGATCTCAAATCCGACCCAGCGCCAACAATATAAGAGGTGCCCCACCGAAGTAATTATCCCCGAAGATGACAACTGCTTGCCGAATACCCGCATCCTAGCGCCAAAACAGACAAAAGATTATTGCTGATTGCTGGAAAATAAGTATAGATTCTGGGTGGTCTTAAACGACATAACTTTATCTGTCTATTTATATATCTATCTATCTATGGCTCTACAGCCCTTTGTTGGGTCTTGGCTGTTTTTCAGTTTCTTGATCTGTTACACAGTCGATAGGTCTCCTTGGACGGGGGATCAGACCGTCGCAAGGCCGATACCTGCAAATAGGACAACACAAACACAGAATAAACGCACACAGATATCCATGCCTCAAGTGGGATTCGAACCCACGATCCCAGTTTTGAGCGAGCAAAGACAGTTCATGCCTTAGACCGTGCGGCCACTATGATCTGCCATAACATTTATACCCTGTGAAAATCGATCGGACGATTAAACTAGTTAAAATGAGAGGATAGCAACTGCGATCGTGTGTAAGACACTTTCGTTCTTTAAGGTAGTTGAACTGATTTGCAAAAACTCGACGAATCCAACGACAATTTTTACTGCGTCATAATGAACTTGTACAAGGGCCGTCAAAGGCATAACTCTCGACGTCTTGAGCGGTCGTGAGGGCCACCCAGACACTGCAAATTGCCTCGACGAAGTCGATAATAAAATTGTATTTATACGAGCATCTCCATGATAAATAAACGTTTAATCTACTCACTGACCTGATGCGTTGCCATACAAGGAAAAGGGTTATCACTAATGACATCATACACCATGTTAGCTACCAAAGGAATGGTTTCTCAGCTCGTCGGTGGGGGTCGTCACTTAACTCAAAGGGGCAGGGGACACCAAGTAAGTTAATCGTAAAGTTCTCCCTGTGCTAACTAATTAATTAATTAATCAATCACTATGCCATGAAGCGATATGGGAGAGTGCTCGAACATTCTTCATGTCGGCACTAGGAGGAGGTATCAGCTTCATGGCCCTGCCTCTTTACCCCGAGGAGGTTCCTTGGGCACACAAGTTATCAAGAATCAATTAAGATGTAACTGCAAACCTGCAGAGTTTCAACAAGTCAGTAGGATTTCATATAAGTGCTTTCAGAAACTGTAGCCGCCCACATTCTAAATTCTGAATGTTTTCCCCCAACATTCTATGGGGTTGAGGCCCCTTGCCCCTGCCTGTACCCATGGGCCTCAGACGACGTAACGTGGGAACCACTGGGTCTAACCTTGACAGCGTTCGTCAGGAGAACGGCGCTTCGGTTAACGCAGAAGTTTTTGCTCCTGGAGGTTGCTGCAACAGTCGCAGCGCGCCATTTACTTAACCATGTCTGGGAAATAAGCAGCACATTACGTGCTTCAGTAATTCAACTTAACGACTTCGAGCCAGACAAGTTCTCTGACATCTACAAGGCCTGACGAAACAAGCTTCAACATAGTGCTTCTCTGTCTTCTGGGCGGTTGAAGAAGATGTCTGCATTTCTCATGTTACAGCAGACAGACAGACAGACACTGCTTGCTACTGGATCGAATTTCTAGTAACACCCAGGAAGTATTAAGTCAGGGGTGACCAGATTATGATACCTAAATTTACCAGCTGAAATAATAGAAACGTATGCTATTATAATAACCGTAGCTGCGCTGCAGTTTCAGAAACTCTTTCTTGTTCGTCGTGATTATTTACACTTAACGTCCAAAATTTCTGGGCCCAAACACGCATCTCATTCTGAGCACAATTTATGTGGGGCAGTGTGTAAAGAAAACCGTATTCCATCACAACGGCATCCTTTTAGCATTTTATATATATAAAATTGTAGTACAGTAAAAAAGGTAAAGCTATCCTTGTAACAGGCCCTGGAGGCCCATAGGATTGTGAGACGTTGAGGCTCCCACATTTTCTAGACAGTCGGCTCACAGATGTCGATGAGGCTGTTAGCCTTACCAGAAGGTCATCTTTTGCACCCAAAAAGATTCCTGGTGCTCATTTCTATTAGAGACTGAGTCGACCGCAGGGCCTTAGTACGACTGGAAAAATTTGGTCAATTGAAAAATCCAGTGATCTCATCGGGAATTTGAACCCGCGACCTTCCGGCCTGTAGCATAGTTCCTCAACCAACTGCGCTGCCGCGTGCCCCCGTAGAGCTTGGGGTAGCTTAGAAAATGTGTCAAAATTTTCTTAAAATTAACACTGAGAAGATTGGGTTTCTGAACAGAATCCTTAGCGACCCAAGTATTTACGTAGAGCGGGAAAAGATCAATTGGTATAGTGACGGGGTGGACGGCCGAGGAGTCATTATCTCTTCTCCATAGCGTCAAGACGGTCAAGACTGGCTCTGGGAAGGTCCACCCACTTTCCAATATAGGGTATATTTCATTGGGGGTAAAGTGGCAGGGCGGGAAGCAGATCTAATCAGGAAGGATGGCGTTGCTATGTATCCCTACGCGTTTCTTTTTCACGGTGTGATGCTTCATTCATTAAGTATATTGACAACTTCGGCTTGCGTTTGTATTTACGTACAACAGGACAGTTCTTTATGCATTAAGCCATGCTCGGTCTGTTCCGTCCTCTTGAACAACTTGTCCACACCTCCATCTTAACTATGGGCGTCCTGTGTTTCTTCTTTCTTTATGGGTCGCATGTTAAAATTTTCTTCTGTATCCGTCTGTTTTCCGTTCCTGATATTCCTATTGCGGTCTCGATTTTAGAATTTTATTATTTAATTTGTAGCCGCGATAGCTCAGTCGGTAAAGCGACGGGCTGCTGGCTGGACGGCCGAGGTACTATTCCCGGCAGGGACACAATTTTTCTCTTCTCCGCAGCGTCCAGACTTACTCTGGGGGCCACCCAACATTCTATCCAATGAATATCGTGGTGCTCCTATCCCTGGGGTTAAAGTGGCCGGCGCTTGAAGCTGACCACTCACCTCCATCTAGTACCGATGTCAAGAATGGTGGCGCTATACCTCCGCTCCCACGAATGTCTTCGTAGCATAGCGCTTAATTAATTAAGAACAAGAAATTTGCCATCTTTACCTATTATTTAAATTAAAAATATTCTGTTTTCCTTAATTTTAGTATTCCTCATCTCGTACTCTCTTGTGCAGCCTACAACATTCCTAAAAATTATGCCTGCACTTTCAATGTCTCTTTACCCTTCATTTTTTTTTGTTTCTGTTATATTCCAACTTACGTATCCACATATAAGAGTATGTACCACCATTGCTTTATTAAACGTTATTTGTGTTAATATGTAGTAAAATCGTACAACTTTCTTAAGGTTTTTTGGTTAGATTATAATTCTCTCTTAAAGCTAACAACATAATAATCATAAGTGGAGAAGTAACCGGAATAACTAATCTTCACGTACGCAAGCATTTTAATACGAAATTCGATGTTTGTTTCTTTTAAGGCATTGTTAAATGACGTATATTACATTTTGGGGCACACGGTAGCGTAGGTGGTTGAGGCACTATGCTACAAGCCGGAAAGTCTCAGAATTGAGTCCCAATGAGGTGGATTTTTTCAATTGACCTAATCCTTCCAGCCGCACTATGGCCCTGCGGTCGACTCAGCCTCTAACAGAAATGAGTACCAGGAATCTTCCTGGGGGTAAAAGGCGGCCGGCGCGTAAGGCTGACAACCTTACCGCCATCTGTGGGCCGAATGTCTAGAGAAAATGTGGGAGCCTGGTCGTCTTACAACCCTATGGGCCTCCAAGGCCCCTTACAGGGTTAGCTTTACCTTTTACACATCATATTCTATAGAAATTATGTAAACAGCAGAGTTTGCTTTTGTGGAGTCCTTGTTTCGACTTCCAGTAAGTGTCATCACCAGGCGGTTATAACACCAGGGCCAGAGAAAAGTGAGATGGATTCAGGCAAGTCACAAATTTGGGGCCCCTACCTTACTCCAAAATTAATATAAATATGTAACCATACATAATGAATACTTTAATATATCAGATTTTCTGTCATATAAAAAAATCAAACGAATATAAAAAGGAGAGCTAAGAATAGTAATTAAATTAAACCGAATTCCCATATTCTTGCTTCAGTTCAGTTATTCAGTATAGAGGGGGTGGGTTTCCTCATGCACCGCGACTAATAGTCTATTGTACGTCCCCCTTTAATTTCTAATGTCTCCATACCCTACCGATACTGGTGCCCGCTATCTCCCCTTTCTGCCAGCGAAGTCGGCCCTCTACTGGCAGTGGTACCCGATAATTCTTCCCTTTCTGCCAGCGAGGTCGGCCCTCTACTGGCAGCGGTACCCGATAACTTCCCCATCTACCGGAGGCATTGGAAACTACTTGGGCGGGAAACTTTTTTGCCTAATTTTGCTCAGAGGTCTCCTAGAGACATGAGGATCTTTTACGTGCCGTAAATCTACGACACGGGACCCACGGCTTAAAGTCCCTCCCGGAGGACTTGTTCCCTGAATTTTTCCGCCCTTAAAAATTCCACGACCTCCGCCGGATTTGAACCCGCGTACCTTGAGTCATGAGGGGGGAACGTTACCCCTAGACCGCTTATATTCTTGCTTATTTATTGCAATTTTTTAAATAATAAGAATATATTTCGGACCTCCTAGACCTGAGGTCTGGGCTAAATGGCCCTGATGCCCTCTACCCAACTACGGGCCTGGTTATCATAGTGCATTATAAAATTTCTGATGCATAAATTGTTTTCCTAAAATATTCTTCGTGAAGGTTGTACATTCATGGTCGATGGTTTATTAACTACATTTCGAGTGATTGATCTCCTGACCCTCCCTAAGATCTTTGGTACACGCAAATGACCCATTGTATATTTAACAATATAATAAGCATCCTGTTGATATGATGACCTTCGCTGGAGATCGCAAGATACTATAGTGGGAAAAGAAATCCACAAAATTTAATACTTTTTCTGTACAGAGATAGTTTCTATAAAAAAAAATGTATATTGTGTCACAATGCGACAATTCAAGGCATGTCAATATAATTTCAGAACCTACATAACCTCACTTTTTGCAGAAGTTCACAAAACTAACGAGTGTTATACTGTAATTCTTGCCTAAACCATAGGTTTCCTTGAATTCTATAAAAGCAGATAATCGTTCTACCGTGCCCATTTTCACCCCTCCCAGTACGACTATATGACCCAACTCTGTAAATGAAACACCAAACTTAAAGGTCCCCAATATGGGGTGCTCCCTGAACACAACCTCAAGCCGGGAAAGCTCAACCCTGACTGGAGAGCCGTGGTTTAATTCCCAGTAGGGGTAAGAGATTTTTCTATTCTCCACTGTCTCCAGACCGGCTATGAGACCCATCAAGCCTCCTGAATAATGGGTACCGGGGGCTCTTTCCCCGGGGATAAAGTGGTCGGAGCATGAAGCTGACCACTCCCCCCCACATGTCTTCGGGGCGGGGGGTGGTGCTTAACTAAGTAAGGACAGGACTATATCTGATAGGTAGGCAATGCCTTACGTCTGAATACACACTAGCTCTAGATCTTTTTGAGCACGGAATTAATCAGGGGACACGCGGTAGCGCAGTTGGTTGAGGCACTATGCTACAAGCCGGAAGGTAGCGGGTTCCATTCCCGATGACGTAATTCGATTTTTCAATTGCCCTAACCCTGCCAGCCGCACTGTGGCCCTGGGGTCGACTCAGCCTCTAACAGAAATAAGTACCAGGAACCTTCCTGGGGGTAAAGGGAGGCCGGAGCGTAAGGCTGACAACCTCACCGCCATCTGTGAGCCGACTGTACTCTTATAGAAAATGTGGGAGCCTCGACGTCTCAAAATCCTATGGGCCTCCATGGCCTGTTACAGGGTTAGCTTTACCTTTTTCACGTTTACTCCGGCAAACTTATCTTCTGAAATAATAGAAGCGAATTATCAGTTATTCGTACTGATTGAACCAAATACGCAGGTACTCCAACACGACATTCTTGTATCCAGCTGTATATACAGCATTTTATGGACCCCAAAACCACATTTCTGTAAACATCTGAACTTCCTTTCGAGTTACAGACATAACACTAAAACAGCAGGACTTGGAAGGCGGCTGACGGGTAGTGTAATTTTGAAAATAAGAACTTCCATTACCTGTCAATGTAGCAGTGGTATCAAATGTAAAAATAATGACAAATTTATCCCTGGACCTGACTAGTTCAGCACCATGCCATGAATACATATGGGGGAGCGGAAGTATAGCTCCACGCTTTCTTGACCTCAGCACTAGTTGGAGTTGAGTAGTCAGCTTCACGCCCCAGCCACTTAATTCCATGTACCCATTGGGTAGGAAGCTGGGTGGCCTCCAGAACCGGTCTTGACGACTTGGAGAAGAAAAATTCTTGACCCTACACTGACTCGAACTACGGCCCCTTGGTCGTCCAGCTCGTAGCCAGTATCTATACGATCTACTCGTATACCGACTAGGCTACCTCGGCTTCCGTATTTAATATGTAGGCTAAATAATTATTAAAAATACACTTCTTGGAAGAGTACAGCTTTTTGGCAAAATGGCCAGTGCGAGGAAGATACAAGTAACTGAGAGGAAGTAGGAATAAACAAGAGATGTACCACATCAGCCAGAGAAGTGGACTGGGCTGAACATCACGTTCAGTGGTATACCCACCCACCCCTGCAATAGATATATTCGTATGTAGGTAGCCACATTCAAGCTGCATCCGCTCTACTCTCACTCTACCCAGGGACGAACCCCAGAACAAGACTATAAGTGTGCCCACCTATCAGGGTTTTGGTGTCCTGCGCTGCTACCTGGAGGTCATAGGGGCAGATGGACATCCAGTATGGATGTGAATGGGCACAAATGTGTACGAAGGGTACGAAGTAATACAGAGGTTACTGCTCTACGCACACAGAGACACAACGAGCGTTCAGTTCAGAATTTCATGTCATGTGTGATCTGCAATATTCCCCTTGTTGAAGACAACACATGATGCCCGAGGGAATGCACTAGTGAAGACAACACCACACAATGGCCGAGGGAACAACACACAAACAAGGGGCATATTGCAGACCGCAGGCGTTGCTGCTGATACAAACTGTCTGGAATACACGCATCACATAGCTTTAAACAAGCGGAAAACGCCCTTAGAAGGTGGATAGGATTTTATGAAAGATTTTGCAACGCACAATTTTAGCGCTTATCAAAACAATGTAACAGTTTAGACGCATCAAAACACCTGAGGATGACCGTCTGTGGCCGAAACATGTTGTGTTGATGTTGAATGGTGAATATTTTAATGACTGTTGCATTATTGACGGACTAAATACATAGGCGTTTAATTAAAGATGTGCAACATGATGCCGAAATACAGAACTGCAAATAAAGCCTATAAATGGATGCATGTGAGTTTAGCTCAAATCTTTTCAAACCTACATAATTCATAACCTTAAAAAGATAGCGTTAAAACTCACCCATACAGCTTACAATAACAGTAATGACTATCTTTATACTGGTATGAAATCTGCTCATCGAAAGCATCCCAAATATTCCACAACAAGACACAGACACAATTTCTCTAGTCTTTAGAGCAAGTATTTCTTCATATCATCATATCTTTCTCTAATGGTTTGAGGAAAGACATTATTTTCCCATTCAGACAGATGAGTGCAAGTTTTTCACTGACCAACTCCCATATACACAAAACGTCTCTGGCAATACATTATGCCTAGAGTAGCCAACCTTAACCTTTAACGTAGGAATGTTATATACAGAATGTCCCATGAGGAATGTGCCAAACTTCGGGAGGGTGTTCCTTATGTTAAAGTATGCTGATATAACCCAAAACACCTGTGTCCAAAGTTGAACGGTTATGGAGATAATGGCCAGAGAAGTGTGAAACTTTGACCGGTGTTACAAACTTGATGATTACAAAACACATATTAAAACTGGCAGGAATATGTGGTTTCTGTAATGTTAATAATGTATGTAACATCAAACTAACTTGTGAGTGACATGAAGCCATAAAATTGAAGTACAAAATACTTGCTCGCCATGTCATAATTGTCCTTAGGTTTCCAAGCACTATACATGATACATGACTGGCAAGCGCTGACGTAACATGGCTGACTGCGCTATAAGCCGACCACATAACTGTATCAAACATACATTCATGGAAAATCTCTTTTGGAATTTCGTTTCCATTATCTCATGTGGATTATTATGGGACCACGCATGCACATTTCGTAAATAATTTACACCGTCCCGGGTAAAAGACGCCTCATCACTGNTCACGCAATGTCTGGTGAATTCGCGTAAATACACTTCGACATGTAATCCTTCGATCGGGAAAACGCCTTTGGTATTCTTCAACAGCAGCACGTGCATTGCCACCGCAAAATCCACACACAAAATGCGTATCACAATATTCCACATGTGAAAACACAAAAGGCATTTCAGCAACTCCGCACAATTAACCTACCACCCATTCACAACGCTGCGGCAACGTACCCTGAAGGCAGCGCACAAGCTTACGGCTAGTGAATCAGCACACTCAAGGACAAACAGATAAGAGTTGTCAGCTGACAGGTACAGTGCGTGAACCCGCCAGAAGACCACACTTTTCTCGGGCCATTATCTCCGTAACCGTTCAACTTTGGACATAGGTGTTTTGGGTTATATCGGCATACTTTAACATAAGGAACACCCTCCCGAAGTTTGGTCCATTCCTCCTGGGACACCCTGTATATCTAACAGCAACTAACACCCCGCTGTGGCCCAATGTTATATTTGTATAAGGCAGGACAGTGCTCATTTTGGAAGTGCTGACAGTTTGATCTTGGTTTGAAACCAAAACAAACCCACTGCAAGGTCATGTCAGTGGTTCATTCATTAGCTCTGGACAACGAAATCGTCTATCACAGTACTGGTTTATTGTTTAGATACACTGTTTATGACCTGGTCAGCCAAATAGAGCCCAGCTTTGTTTTGAGAACTGAGGAATAAATATTCGTCTGTGCTCCATGTTAGTGTTTCAAGAGCTTTCAAGGAATCTGACTATTCAAGGATTGGTTTTCAGTAGCGAATTATCAGTTAGGAAGTCAGTTTCAGATTGTCATATATGTATTTCTTTATCAGTTAGAGAGCAGTGTCAGACTGTCATATGTTTCTTTATATATCATTTTTATTTTGTGTCTCAGAAGAGGTATAAACCCAAGGAGCCAGTATTACTTTGTGAGTAAAAGGCATCTTCATCACTGTGACTTTTGGTATCAGTGTCAGACTGGCACTCTTTTTGACTAGAATTATAAATACTTTGCCTCACTATTTTGCGAGTATTACTAACAGGTGAGAGTGTCGCTTTGTCAATCAACAATAAGATTGAGAAAATGTCAACTAAGAATTCCAACTTCATTATCCAACTGTGTACATAAAAGGTACCTGCAAAATTAGACCGTTCTTTGACAGGAATATGTGAATCTCATTTGTGAGTCTGTGCATTCTTTCTCCCCCTTCCCACACACACCCACATCTATTATACATAATCTGCAATAAATGTATATGTTCATTAAGTACTGGCTCGTGAATGAGTTATGCCCAGTGGCATAACTAATATACCCATTTTATTTTTGTTCGATTATGTATTATTTTAATTGTTTTGGGGTTTTACTCAGGTCTGTCTGGTAGAGTTAGGACGGTATCTCTTTTAAGTCTGTGTATTTTCGCTATTGTCTAGTAGGTTCACTGCTAGTGCATTAGTGTGGTTTTGTAATTTTCTTATGTATTTGGTATTCCACTTTTTTATTTCACTGAGCACTGTGTTCAGCTGCAGATCTTCATGGATCCTGCGGTTATGTACCAAGGTGCATTCAGAATGGATGGGATAATCTTGGATTGAAAGTGCTGGAGGATTTTGATGTTGGAATTGGAGGCTGTCCCCCACAGCTGAATCCCTTAGGCCCACATGGGTTTGAGTAGTGCTTTGTATAGGAGGAGTTTACTTTCTTTTGATAGTGTTGATGTTCATCTGAGTAACCAGTGCATCTGTTTCGCTTTTAGGTTGAGCTGTTTTCTTTTGTTTTTGATGTGCTTTGCCAATGCCAGTCTTTTATCGAGATGTATGCCCAGGTATGTCACTTCATTTTTCAGAGGTAGATCAACGTTGCCCACTTGCATGGTCGGACAGGTCTGGTTGTGCAGAGTACTGTATTATGTGTGGATCTGCTTTGATTTCTTGTAATTCTCCATTCCTTAGCTTAATCTTTGAAGAGTATGATTTGGATAGTATAGTCTATTTTTTACTTTGCTTCGTGACTACAAACATACTACTTCAATTTGGTAAAGTATATGTATGTGAAGGGTACAATCTTCTGGGATATAACACCATGCAGTCTACTGTCACTTCCATCTTCAGGGTTGAAGAATAAGCTGTGCAAAAAACCACCATGAAATCAGGCATTCCTTACCAGGGGCAAACTGTGACTCTTACAGGCCAGAATGGTAACTGAAAGTAAAACACAACCTTAATTTCTCTTTTAATATTTTATTTTGGTACTAGTGAACCATAATGAACTGGTTATTTCTATACAATTTGTATCATCCACTGAACGTCCAACAAAATTCCTCACAGCACTCATACCATAATTATAATAACTGAGACAATATTCGTCCCAGTTATGCAATACGGAAATTTGAAACATCATTATATATAATCCAATTCAAATGAATTTGTAGAATTTGGCTCTAGATACACACACACAAAAAAAAAGGAACTGTATGTAAAGTTTACCTAGATTTACAACTCTGTTAATTGATACTGACATTATAAATCACCTAAATATATTCGTTTTAAGTGTATTAGAATTATAAACTAGCCATAATTGGGTGGAACATAAAAAAAAATGCATACTGAATGAGATAACCAAAAAATTGAACAGCTGGACCATGTCTACATTACTGCTGTAAACTCAAATATGTTGCCATAAAGAGGATACAGGGTTAAGCAGCTTCCTGGGGCCACCTCTATGCTCATCATGCCATATGATCCAGTGGCCACATTATGCATACAGTCATAGTGATAAACATTCTGAAGTCCAAGGACTGCAAATTCTTTAATGCTCCACATTTTCTAACAAAGAACTTGTCCAGTTACAGTACTGTACAATGTTGGCTCGAAAATATTATGTAATTTGGATATTCCTTTTAAGGAAATAGAAATAATCAACCTAAGTATAAATAAAATAATCAAATACTTAGTGTTACCAAGTTTCTGGACTTTGTGCATTGTTAGTATTTGAACAGAACAGTGTTTTGGAACTTGGGTCTTCCTGCCATTTGGTGGAAATGTGGGGAGGTGCAAACTCAGCTGGGTCCATTAGGAAGGGCTATAATTTATATTACTGGATCTGTTTCTGTCCTTACATGAAATAGCGGGAGGCACTGTTTTCTTGGGCCTGTTACAAACAGCTGATATCAATCACTGGAAAAGATACAGTAATGGATATTAGCTCTTTATATTGAACCAAACTTAGTAGATACTCCATTGTCTTTTTACCTGGGTACAGAAATGGATGAAGTTTGTGAAATAATGTGGTCTGTTTGTAGTACTATACATGGACAAGTCGAGAAACTCCGTAATCCTAAGTGCAATACACCACCTTCAGAACCCTTTCAAACTGAACAATTAAATACATTTTCTAATATCAAAAAGCCTGTGATGATTTATATTCCCTCATATACAAGACACCCATTTCATTATGGGATATTTATTAGTTTGTGGTCAATCAAGATCAAAGGCAACTCTCTCTTTCAGATTATAATTTAAAACATAACTGCAAAGCTATGGCTCAGTACACTTCCAAACAGCTACAGAAATTGAATGAAGACAGTTCCAAATAGTTTCATTCAATAATTAAACAAAGTAAAATAAATTTAATAATGGATAAAAATTTACTGCTTTGAAACTATTCATAAAAATTAAAACCTAGTCACGTCTTCACAGTTCTTTTAATAATGAGAACTCGCTCAAAAGGAAAATTAAATTGAAATTATTTCATTCTTGCCATCATGAATATGGAGAAATGTGATGAGTGCTGAATTGAGGGAATGCCAATCTTGTTCATATAGTATATTATATTTAAGCATCCTGTTACATTCCACACTTCTATATGTATAATACAAACTCCATCGTAAATGCAACACTTTATTGTAGTTCTTGTCCCCCTTCTTTCACACTACATGTTTTGGCCGCAACCAGCCATCATCAGGTGTATTTTACTTCATGTAGCTGACACACTGAACTCAATATTAACATTTAAACTCCAGATTTCCAATTGTTCATTGCTCTGTCGTCAATCGGCATCCGATATTCCATAACTCCCCTTGTCAGTTTTGTCAATTATGTTTAAAATCTTTATTAATATTCACTCGTCAATTGGTGTAAAATTTAAAATTCTCAATTTAGCTTTAATATTTAAAATAAAAATCACAGAGATACCTGCTCTATGCTTATATGTGCTGCAGCGGCTACCTCTTGCTTTCAGCACAGCTCGCGTGTTATCTGTAATACACAAATATTCGTGTTACGGTCTTATGTTCTTACCTTATTCCTCTATATTTTATACTGTTATGTGTACTTACTTTGTGCAGGCTCTCTGTGTGCGTGCCACTGCTTTTCTTCAGTACGTGTGCTGTCTGGTGTGTTGTGTGCCGGGTTTTTATGTTGTTGAGTGTAGAAGGGGGCTGGGTAGTGGGGGGAGGGGGTGTACCGTTAGTCGGTATAGATCTCGTGTATTGTTTGAAATATTGGATTGTGTGTATCTACGTGTGTGTCACTCATGTGTAGGCCTTTCTTACTTATTTTGTATATATGGTATTTCTCTAGTGTATTCAAATGTCTACCCATCTTTCCCAATGTTACAACTTCCATTATGTCTGTTATTGTTCCGTATGCATGTCCCATGTTTAGTATGTGATTTGAGTATCAGGCATTGCTATTATTATTTCTAATATCGTGTATATGCTCTTTATATCTGGTGTTAAATGTTCGGCCCGTCTGTCCAATGTATTGTAATGGGCAATCTGCACATTTCATCTGGTATATACCACTTTTATTGTAATTATCTAATTGTGGTTTATGTTTAAGTATATTTTCAATTGTGTTCCATGTGTGAAATGCTATTTTTATCCGTGTGTCTTTGAAAAGTTTCGTGATTTTTCACACTTCTTTTGTACTATATGTAAATATGGCACAGTTTGTTTTTTGGTGTTATTCATCATTGTGTGTGTTTGATTTTTGTTTTCGTTTTGTCTGAGTTTGTCTGTTGATTATGTTTGTGTTGTATCCGTTGTTATGTAGTATGTTTTTAATAGTGTTCTTTTCTATCTGTTTCTCTTTTTTCTGTTATTGGGTATGTGTGAAGTCTGTTTATTAGATAATTAATACCAGACAATTTGTGCTTAAATGGGTGGCATGAACTGTTAGGTATTACGATGTCCGTTTGTGTGGGTTTCCTATATATTGCAAATTGCAAGCTATCTTCATTATGATGTACTGTTATATATTGCAATAAATAGGAAACCCATATAAAGAGCATATACACGATATTAGAAATAATAATAGCAATTCCGGGTACTCAAATCACATACTAAACATGGGACATGCATACGGAACAATAACAGACATAATGGAAGTTGTAACATTGGGAAAGAAGGGTAGACATTTGAATACACTAGAGAAATACCATATATACAAAATAAGTAAGAAAGGCCTACACATGAGTGACACACACGTAGATACACACAATCCAATATTTCAAACAATACACGAGATCTATACCGACTAACGGTACACCCCCTCCCCCCACTACCCAGCCCCCTTCTACACTCAACAACATAAAAACCCGGCACACAACACACCAGACAGCACACGTACTGAAGAAAAGCAGTGGCACGCACACAGAGAGCCTGCACAAAGTAAGTACACATAACAGTATAAAATATAGAGGAATAAGGTAAGAACATAAGACCGTAACACGAATATTTGTGTATTACAGATAACACGCGAGCTGTGCTGAAAGCAAGAGGTAGCCGCTGCAGCACATATAAGCATAGAGCAGGTACCTCTGTGATTTTTTATTTTAAATATTAAAGCTAAATTGAGAATTTAAAATTTTAAACCAATTGACGAGTGAATATTAATAAAGGTTTTAAACATAATTGACAAAACCGACAAGGGGAGTTATGTAATATCGGATGCCGATTGACGACAGAGCAATGAACAATTGGAAATCTGGAGTTTCAATGTTAATATTGAGTTCAGTGTGACAACTACGTGAAGTAAAATACACCTGATGATGGCCGGTTGCGGCCAAAACATGCAGTGTGAAAGAAGGGGTACGAGAACTACAATGAAGTGTTGCATTTAAAATGGAGTTTGTATTATACAAATAGAAGTTGTTCATATAGAGCAGGAGACAAGCAGGGAAATGCATTTAGCACACCATCCCTTTGCTGTACAGTACTACATTGTGAGACCTCTGCATTCTGAAACCTTATTCGTACAGGACATTTCAAAACAGCCTCTTTATTTTTCACCATGTACCCATTTAGCATGGCAGGAAAGGTAGAGAAACCTGTACATGACGTAACTACAAGGTACAAGACATTTGTTTCAGGCTGCAGTAACTGGGACACACTGTTTTCATTTCAACTGGCAAGCAATGTAAAAACCTGAAGCAAATAGCATAATTCTCCTGCTATTTAAGCAATGTACTCATTATGTGCCTAGCTTGCATTTTTATCACAAAATACAGTTGAAACAAACTTACATAGCTTTACTGGTTCAAATTTAACCCTATGTGAAAAGATATGATGTACAGAAGCTGAATGTAAAACAAAATTCCATCTTCAAATATTAATCATTACTTGAAAGATACTAAAACCATTGGTGGCCTCCACAGGACACATTTCAATTACAAAAATAAATGTCACGCCCATCATCCCCATCTACAACCATTAAAACCGAAAGACAAGTTACACAAAAATTTGACACAGCATTTAATTACAAGATTACAGTCCAGCATTTCACTTGGTTGTTTTTTTTTCTTTTGCATACATTTTATGATATATTAGCTGTTTTAACTATCACACCAACTAGTTAACAACGTCTTTATACTGACCCTTTTGCTGTGGATTAATTGCATTCAGTTACCATCTTCCTCAAAAGCTGACTACTTTACAATGGCAGTGCCCTCATACATGTATTGTTAAGACTGTTGAAATCAAGCCTGCAGTTACACACAGCTCTTGGCGTTACAACACAACACATCAATTCTGCATCTAGGAATAACTTCTCTTCTCTTTTAGGATGCAAGTTACATAAATCTATGACACTTTTCATTGAACGGCATTACTCTTCGTTCCTCTTAAGAAATGTACAATTAGGGGAAGTGAACTGTATTAGAGTTGAGAAGAGTGTATGGAAAGTAAAACAGTTCTGCTAGTTACAAGATATATCTGGGTTGCATCTTGGATATTCTGAACATCAATCTACTAGCAGTCCCTTCCAATTTACGTCACATTAGTCAACAAAGATAATAAAACTATGCTGCTACTCATCATCAATTCTATTTCTCTATAGGTAAATGTTTTACTTTAATGTTAAGTATTTCATTTTACATATTAGTGTACAAATATTGGTGATTTTGCTGCAGTTCCAGACATAATTCCATATGTCACCAAACCATTCTCTGTTGTTACAACATATTTCGTGGATATTTTAAGTATAATAATGCATGAGACGGCTGGTTTGAATACTTAACTGGGTGATCTACATTATGGATGCCCAGTATGTCCCCTACCTGACCATGTTTTGTTGCCTTCATTGTCATACCTTCTTCAGTTTGGTGTGACCTCCTTCTTCAGCGTATTTATTTCATTATTCCAGTAAGAAACGTAACGTTAGCTTCAAGTTCAAGTGAAGAGCTCAAGTTCCGCCTTTTGGGGCTGGTCCCTCCCTCAGTTGCTTCTGCTGCTCCAGAAGTCTCTCCAGGGGTGACGGACCCGGCCCAGACCACAGGGACTATAATACAAACATGTACTTCCTACAATAACACCTGAGTATTCCTGTAAACTGATACAAATATATAATGCCGAAACATGCATCCTTACATACTGGGGGAAAAAATGAAGCAATGGATATGACATTTCTGGAAAGTACTGAAGGGAAAAAAATCTTCCTATCCAGTGGGTAGCAGGGGCACTTTGCCCGAGGGTAAAGCAGCCGGGTCATGAAGCTGACCACTCACCTGCAGTTAGTGCCAAGGTCAAGAAAATGTGGATCTATACATCCACTCTCCCATACACCTTCATTGCACAGTGCTCAATTCGTTAAGCACAGGGGCAACTTTATCTTTACTGAAGAGAGGGGAAGAAAGATGGGATAGAATTAGGAATTGAATTCTTGGAGAATGTGGAATTCAAAATGATTACAATATGTCTCATGAAACAAACTGAAAAAACAACACTATCAAGAAGGGCACTAGAACTCAAATTTAAAGAAGAGAGACCCGCAATATGACCCAGAACAAGATGGTTTAGTCAGCTATGTGAAGGCATCAAGAAGAGAGGACACAGCTGGCAAGAAATTGAAAAGGAGAGACTGTGGGAAAACGTAAAGGTAAAGCTATCCCTGTGAAAAGGCGGCCTGGGTTTGATCCCGGGGTAACTATGACGTTTTTATGTCACATGTTACAGGTGGTAATGACACCATCCCCGGTGACGATGGCCGAACCACGGCTGTGTCTTGGTGGGGATGCATCATGGACCAGGCATGCATTGGGACACAGCTTTGGGGCACCTCCTCGTGGTCCCGCCGGGCAATGACAGTCTTTGGGGTCTGGATCAGTATGACCTTCTGGGGCTGGCAGCCAAGTTCCCATAAAGGGCAATGGCTTTGACCAGAGCCTCCCACGCAACGGCATAATGACTCTTGCATTTCACTATGGTGTACCCGGGACGAATCCGGGAGAGCACCCCTATGGGGGTAGCTTCAGCTATTTGAGTTGTCAACCTGGAGTACTGATAAGGTGCCGCAAGCCTTAGGGCTCAACACTATAAAACGGCTTGACCAACCCATGTGGAAGGGTGGGAATGGGGGAGCTCATAAGCTACCACCAGGGGCGACTCTCTTACGTAAGGTGCCCTGGTTGCAACCTCATGACTAACTGGTGTTGCACTCCCATTAATTATCTGGGATACCCCTCTCCCACTGAACAGGCACTCTGGGTCCTGGAGGCTTGTGAGGGTTCCATTCAACAGTACCAGACCACCTAAGCCAAGGTGTGAGGTACTGTGCTGAGGGCTGCATGGCACTGGGATGGTAATTAGCCAGTGTCTTGAACGATCCCCTTGGGGCACCAGCCAGCACCCAGTTGTATTTATGCCTTCCACCCGTATGGTGCACTGCGGGTGGCGACCTTCTAAATCCCCAAAACTCGTGGGGCCAAGAAGAAAGGAACCAAAAACAAAACCAGTTGCAAGGACCTTAACACACTGCGGACCGGAGGGGCCATATGGCCCTCTACGTTTCCAAGCGTTGCGGACCGGGCGGGCCATATGGCCCTCTACAGTCACGTTATGTTGCAAAACGTTATATATCACTGTGTGGCTCCGTTGAGTCGTAACTACTGCGTAGATGACCTCTTGAATGATTGCTGCCTTATCTAGTAACTCGACCAGAGTCATTTCCTGTCACAACCTAAACAAAATTGGCTTTGTTCTAATCCAAGCTTGCACGTATCAACCACACAGCTACCAGTTCAACATGGCTCAGAGACGAAAGCAGTTGTGAACTCTCGGAGGACAGGAAATATTAGATATGTTCTCCGATGAGCTATCAGATTTGCCAACTCCTTCGTCTTCTGATAGCGAGGCCATTATCAGTGACAGTGACAGTGACGGGGGCCACAGGGCTGCCAAAAATGTGTCAAGTGAAAGTGAGAGTGTCGGGACAGCAATACCTACTTTCAAGGAAAGTACGTATTTGTGGTACAATTAGGGTGAACAGAGGCCTCCCTCCAGATCTGAAAGAGGAATGTAAACGCCTGAAACGTGGCGACACCGCATTCAGGAGGAAGGAGGACATTCTTCTTCAGTCCTGGAGGGATACNTACTTTGAAATACAAAGCATTTCTGTTGAAACTGGCAAAAGCTTGGGCTACTGACATCATGGTGGCGGCAGTACCTGCATCAGACACAGACGTAGTGCAGCCAGGGCCATCTGTTCGCACCCGCCAGAGGCCTCAAGTAGACCCCCTGGCCGACTCTCGGGTGATATGCGGAAACATATTCTCGTGAAAATTGTGAAGAGTGAATATTGCAAGAAGAAACACCCTTCTAGGCAGTGCCGTGTGTGTGCAGAGCACAAGAAGAAGAGTAGAACTGTCCACATGTGCAACTTCTGCATAATGCCTCTTCACAAGGGGGAATGTTTCCAGAGATATCACACGCACAAGCACTTCTAGGAGCTCTGGTAAGTGTTCTAAAAAAATTTCAGTTCATAAAATTAATTAGGAGATTTTATATTAATTTTTAAAGTGAACAGTGCACAAGTTAGGGTAGTAGGTTTAAAAATGCCGGTCCCCAGGGTGATTTAAATGTTTAAACCACCGGTCCGCAATGTGTTAAACTAAAGAGGGACCCCCTTCCAAGGGGATCCATATGACAGCAGGGGGCTGGAAACTCTGGTGAATCACTAAGGGACCCAGGTGCAGCCAGCGAACCTGCTGTTGAATTTTCATCCAAAAGCAGTGACGCAACAGTGGTTCACAACATACCTGAGGCAAAACCAAAAACTCTATTGGGAGTCAGTAGTACTGACATACCACTACAGGGGGCTAGTACCTCTAGCATACCTGTAGCAGGAGAAAGACTGGGACACCTAGTCTCTGGAGTAGGTGGACCGCATCTAGCGAAGAAAGCCCTGTCTGGATGTGCTAGGCGGAAGTTAAGAAAGGCAAGAGCTGGGGCAAGCAAAGCAGGAACTGGGGGCAGTCAGCAACCAGGAAATGCAGGCTCGTCCAAGCAGGGAGAAATCCCCTCTGGCACCTTTAAGAGGCCAAGGTTGGAGGGCAGTACCCCTACAGAAACAGCAAGAACTCTGAAGAGGGCCAGACACTCTAAGGGACCAGGGACTTACAAGGAGGCTCTGACCAATATAAACGTAGCTATCTTCAAGGAAACTTATTCTGAGGACAAGATTACCGAAGATGACCAGAATTTCATTCTGGAAGCACTGGGAGAGGTGTTATGTAGGACTCCAAAGGGAGAACTACCACACCTGAAATCCTACAGACTAGTAGGTTTACTTATTTATGCATGTGCCGACCATCAATCTGGTCAATGGCTCACCAAAGCCATTGACAACCACAGGCTGGAATCAGGGGCCATGCTGAAGGATACTGATGCCAGGAATTTGCCCAAGCCTGTTAAAGTGGCTCTCTGGACTAGGAACAAAATTGCCCAGAATCAGGAAGAGCTGCTGAAATGGATTGCAGACCTCAATCCAGGACTTCATACGGAGAACTGGAGGGTACTCGATAAGCAATATGAGTCGAAAGGCCAGAGGCTTATCCTATTCATAGACTGGGACTCTTATACCATTATACAGAGGACAGGTTACAAAATATTTACAGGACTTTCACAGGGGACTGTTAAGGTGCTGGATGATCCTGAAGTTCAGCGCCTGGCAGAACCTGTTACAGATACAGTATCTTCTAACTCGGTCTCGGAGGGGGGAAAAGGATGAGATACCCAACCCCCCGGATGACTGAAGCAAAGTGGATCAGGGGACTCCTTCACATGGAACCTAGTCCAAGGACAGGGAGGGACATAAGATGGAAACTGACCCTTCCTCAATTGGAAGAGATCACTAACACCATGACATTTCTTCAAATTAACCTACACCACAGGAAAGGTGCCATGGCAGCTCTGTGCCAACAACTCGCTGAGGGTAAGGCAGATATACCACTTATTCTGGAACCTTGGTTATACTAGGGTCAAATAAGGGGCTTAACTAACACAGGGGAACAGTTTACTCTGCCGTACCCAACAATAATGCAAGAACATGTGTTTATATCAGGAATCATGTTAATGCCTTGCCTTTCCTGGAGCTCTGTTCTAGGGATACAACAGTGGTAAGGATAACATACACATATCGAGGAGGCAGCAGGGAGCTGATTATTGCTTCCGTCTACCTTCCATATGACACAGATGAACCACCACCAACTAAGGAAATGATGGACATCATAGACTACTGCTGTAGGAGGAAAAAGCAACTCATCATTGGGTGTGATGCCAACGCGCACCACATCTTGTGGGGGAGCACCAACACTAACCCAAGGGGAGAGAGCCTTATGGAATTTCTGGTGAGTTCGAACCTGAATATGCTAAACCATGGTAATGAACCTACCTTTGTAGTTTGCAACAGGAAGGAGGTTACTGATCTGGCACTAGGAACAAATAACATAGGAAACCTGGTAAGTATGTGGCATGTATCTGATGAGCCGTCCCTATCGGATCACAGATATATATGCTTTCAAATAAGTAACATTACAGTAGATCAAGCTACTTATAGGAATCCTACGAGAACCAATTGGGAGTCTTATAAAGATGACCTAAAGGTAAATCTGGAGACCAGCTTGCGAAGTATACGCACAATATAGGATGTTGATTGGTCCGTTGACCAGTTGCAACCTGCTATTATCTTGTCCTTTAATAGGAATTGTCCGGCTAGGACCACTCACTAACCAAGGAGAGTGCCTATGTGGAATAAACAGCTGAGTGGGCTTAGAGCCAAAATGACAAGGCTGTTTAATACAGCTAAAAGAACAGGGCAGTGGGACACCTACAAGGAAGCCCTTACTGTTACAACAAAGAATTAAGGAAAGCAAAGCGATCCTCATGGAGGACGCACTGCCAGGAGATCAATGATGTACCAGGCGGTGCCAGACTCATGAGAATCATGACAAAACAGGCAACCAACAAGGTCAGCACAATTAAGATGCTTAACAGGCAGTATACTCATACAGAAACGGGGACAATGAATGAATTATTCAGGGTTCACTTTCCTGATTCAAAACTGATTGACAATTTGGATGATGGACAGGGTCAGCAGAACCTGGGCACTTGCCAAAGCAAGACGAACAGGGTAGACTGGAACCTGGCGAAAGTCATAATTAATCAGTCAAAAATCAGATGGGCACTGAATACTTTTAGACCATTTAAGTAAGCGGGAACAGATGGAATTGTACCAGCACTTTTGCAGCAAGGGGCAGAAATCTTAGTTCCACACCTATGCCGCATATATAGAGCCTGCATGGCATATGGTTTTATCCCCATGGCCTGAAGGCAAGTTAAGGTGACGTTTATCCCAAAACCCGGAAAACTTGATTACACCGAGGCTAAGGCTTATTGTTCTATCAGCCTGTCGTCTTTCCTTTTGAAAATGATGGAGAAAATAGTGGATAGGCATATCAGGAACGGGGTGTTGAGGACATATCCTCTACACCGAAACCAGCATGCCTACCAAACAGGTAAATCTACCAAGAGCGCACTACACAATGTGCTAACATGCATAGAAAGTGTGATTGAACACAAGGATATTGCCTTAGGAGCATTCCTTGACAGAGAGGGAGCTTTCGATAGAACCTCATTTGATATAATCAAACAGGCCGCTGGAAAGCATGGCATAGAGCCTGCAATATGCAGGTGGATCAGTGCTATGCTGGAAAGCAGAATCATAACTGCTACATTATCAGGAGAAATCCTGGGGGTGTCTGCGTCTAGGGGGTGTCCACATGGGGGCGTGCTCTTGCCTCTGCTGTGGAGCCTGGTCGCTGACGATCTCCTGTGGGGACTTAATGGTGATGGGTATTATACAGTAGGATAAGCTGATGACATAGTAATTCTCATAAACATAAAATTCCTTTCGACAGTATCAGAGTCTCTTCAAACAGCTCTGTACATGGTCCAATGATGGTGTGAAAGAACAAGTCTTTCTATCAATTCCAATAAGACGGTAATCACACCGTTTACTAGGAAGAGAAATATAAAGGGCCTTAAGGGACTGACCCTCTTCAATAAGACGATCCAGCTCTCCAGCGATGTCAAGTACCTTGGTCTAGAATTAGACAAGGGACTGACATGGAAAATGCAGCTGGACAAGGTCATTAATAAAGCCTATTAGGCTTTTTGGACATGCAGAAGCATCTTTGGTAAAACTTGGGGACTGCAGCCGCATGTTGAGCATTGGACATATACTGCGGATGTAAGACCCATAATTACATATGGCGCCACAGTATGGTGGCCCAGAGTTAAACTCAAGAGAAGCAAGGCAGAACTTAGCAAATTGCAAAGGTTGGCTTGCTTGGGTATCACAGGAGCAATTCAAACATCTCCAATAGCTGCCCTGGAGACACTCCTTGGACTCCCCCCACTGCCTCTACAGTTGGAGGCAGAGGCCAGGGCAAGAATCTACCATCTCCAGTGCAGTGATCAATGGAAACCTAGATCCGATGGTTTCGGTCATGCATACATAACCCAGGACATGAAAAAAGAACCCATATTACAAATGGGGGCCTGACAAAATGATACTGAGACATGTATGTGAAAAACCCTTCACAGTCAGATTTTCTGACAGGAGTGAATGGGAAGATGGGTTTCGGCCCAATAGAAAAGGGGGACTGATCTGGTATACAGATGGTTCCAAGATAAATAAGGGCACTGGAGCTGATATGTTCTGCTATGGCACGAGGCAGAAACTTAGTTTCAGCCTTGGGCAATACAGGACAGTATTCCAGGCAGAAGTATATGCCATTAAGGCAAGTATTATGGAGAATCTAGATAGGAACTACAGAAATAGGAACATCTACATTCTATCTGACAGCCAAGCTGCACTTAAAGCGCTTGACAAACACCAGATCAATTCAAAATTGGCCTGGGATTGCCATCAAACCCTCATGAAACTGGCTAAACATAACAGGGTACAACTGGTATGGGTGCCAGGGCATGAGGGTATTGCTGGAAACGAAACAGCAGACCAACTAGCTAAGATTGGAGCTGAACATCTGTTCATAGGACCTGAACCAGCCTGTGGCATTTCTACAGGAGCTGCCAGACAGGCAATCAGGGACTGGACAAATATGAATCACAAGAAATACTGGGGATCCTTGATTGGACTCGGGCAAGCAGAGGGACTCATACGAGCACCCTCAGCTAAAAGAGCAAGGGAACTTTTGAAGTTAAACAGGAACCAGTGACGATGGGTGGCGGAACTACTTACAGGACACTTTTTCAAACTGGGACTAACTGATTATTTTTTATTGATAGTGGGGTGGGATTAAGGCCCTTGTACTGCGGCCACTTCTGGCCTATTGTACCAGCCCCAGATGATAGGTGAGGGTGATTGTGGAGCAATTGGTGGAATGAAGATTGGCGGGGCAAACCGAAGTACTTGGAAAAAACCTGCCCCAGTGCCTCTTTGTCCATCACAAATCCCACTTGACCAGACCCAAGTTTCGAACCCGGGCAGCCGCGGCGGGAAGCCAGCGACTAACTGCTTGAGCTATGGCGCGCCCTAGGGACTAAGTGATAGTCCCACTTGTGAGAGGTGTGAAGAAGAAAATGAAACAGCCACACATGTCCTGTGTGAATGTAAGGCTTCAGCTTATTTAAGATTACATCACTTGGGTCAATACTTTATGGAACCAAGTGACAATTTTGACGCCCCCACGTACAAAATCCTGCGCTTTACTTGAAGCACAGGATTGCTGAGGGGATAATCAAAAGGGGAAGCAGAATAGACCACAGTAGGTCGTGGTGCAAGGGCCGAGGAGGCCTACCCCTCATACATTCATTCATTCATCTCTGTGACAGGCCATGGAGACCCACAGGCTTGTGAGATGTTCATGATCCCACATTTTTTGGACAATTGCCTCACAGATGGTGGTTAGGTTGCTAGCCTTATGTCAGTTGCCCTTACCCCCAGGGAGATTCCTGGTACTGTAAGAGGCTGAGTTGATCCCCGGGCCATAGTGTGGCTGGAACGATCAAGTCACTTGAAAAATGTGATGACCTCATCAGGACTCAGCACTGGTGAGATATGTGGGGTTCTATAGGGGTCATGCAATAGTACAGGAGTAAATGTCTTAGAAGTGTGAAGCTTCTGTTACATAGCACCAAGAAAATGGGAACATATCTGGATAATTCCTTCCCTACTTTCAGTGTTAAAAATAGCAAGGGGGGGGGCATAACGTGAGTGAATATGATACATGCACATCACAGTATATACAGTAAACCTTCATTACAAAGGACCAACAGTGGGGGCAAAGCGTCCGTTATCACTGATGTCCACTGTGACCAAGTGATAGGGTATTCAGGGAAATATATCATATGAATCATAGACACAGTACATGCAAAATGTAAAACATGCTATGTGATTACATAAAGGGTTTAATATTGGGGTTCTTTTTTATTTAAAATAGTTTCTAACTACAGAACTTTTTAGTGCCTCAGCATGCCTACAATACACATCTGTACACATCCAGATTTTGTGGTACATCAAGGCCCATTATAAATTGTTTACTGCACTCTTGTGTAGATAAGGGGTCAGGAGAGAAAACCTATAAATTTTGACATTAAGCATAATCTTCATCAGTTACATAAGCTGTTTCCCTAATATTTGACATAGGGGGAAAACTGCTGCTGTTATTGTCAATGCATACCGTAAAACTGGAGGTCTATGCAGCATGCACACGTATATTCTGAAACCACCACAAGACAAGAAATAATTGCCTACATTCCTTTAATATGACACAAACCACACAGAAAGCGACACCTCTAACAATTCTTCATTGCTCTGGCAATATTGGGAGGATGCACAGACCCACAGACCCTTGAATCATCTATGTAATAAATCTTTATCATCAGGTACTTTTCCTCAACGCTTAAAATACGCTATAATGAAACCACTTTTTAAAAAAGGAGAGAGAAAATGCATC